>NC_089223.1:99800989-100103519 GCF_963924675.1 Phocoena phocoena | reverse complement strand
TGTAATAAAAAATAACCAATTGGACTTTATAAAAATTAAGCTCCTCAGTTCATCAAAGGACTCTCAATAAAATGAAAAAACAGGGCACAGAATGGGAGATAACATCATTTTCATAGATCTCTGAGAAAAGATTTTTTTTTCCAGAATAAAGAATTTCTATAATTAAAAATCAATTAAAAAGGAAGATATATAAAGACCAATAAACACATTTTAAAAGATTTTTTAAGAGCTGAATATCATTAGGCATTAAAAAAATGAACATTTAAACCACAATAAGTTACCATACATAGAAAAAGCTACAACTACTACACCAAAATTTTGCTGATGTTATGAAGCACAGTCAGAATTCTTATACATTACTGTTGAGAGTGTCAACTAGCACAGACACTTTGAAAAACTCTTGGAAGTTTCTTACAAAGTTAAATATACAACCATCCAATGATCAGAGTATTCCACTCCAGATATTTACCCAAGAGAAATGAAAACATAGGCTACAAGGAGACTTTTATGAGAATGTTCAGAGTGGCTTTATTTACAATAGGAAAGAAAAACCCCTCCAATATTCAACAACAGGATAAAGGATATATAAATTGTGATATATTTATATAATGAAATACCACCCAGCAATATATAATTTATATACAATATATTACACAATATATAATATACATATATATGTATATATATGTATATACATATATATTTATATATGTATATGCATATATATGTGTTTATATGTGTATACATATATATATGTATATACATATATGTGTGTGTACATATATGTGTATATATGTACATACATATATATGTAACTGGCACATGAAATGGCATGTATAAATCTCAAAATGATCATATTGAGATAATAAATTCAGGCCAAAAAACAGTACATTTTGTAAGATTTCATTCTATTATAGGAAAACCTTAATCTATGGTGATAGAAACCAGATCAGTGGTAGGGTGGGAGGTATAGGTCAGCTTTTCTTGGGAGGTGACAGAAGGAAACATTCTGGGTGGTTGCAGATGCTCTCTGTCCTGATTAGGGAGGGGTTACCTGAGCATATACATATGCTAAGAATTATTGCAATGCCCATTTAAGCCTGTGTATGTCATTGCATGTAACTGTGTTAGTCTGCTCAGGCTACCATAAAAGAATACCACAGGTTGGGTATGCTAAACAACAAAAACATATTTTCTCACATTTCTAGAAGTCCAGATCAAGGTGCCTTCTGAGCTGGTTTTTGGTTAAGCCTCTCCTTCTCGTTTGCAGACGGCTGCCTTCTCCTTGTGTCCTTACATGGACTTTCCTCCTTGTGCATGTAGAGAGAGAGTTCTGGCATCTTCTCTTCTTACAAGGCACCAATCCTATTGGATTAGGGCCCTACCCTATGACTTCATTTAATCACCTCCTTAAAGGCCTCCATGTTACATTGAGGATTAGCGATTGACCATGCAAATTTCAGATGGGAGCACAATTCAGTCCATGGAGATAACTCACAGGCTTTTTTTTTTTTTTTCTTTTGCAGTACGCGGGCCTCCCACTATTGTGGCCTCTCCCGTTGCGGAGCACAGGCTCTGGACGTGCAGGCTCAGTGGCCATGGCTCACGGGCCCAGCCGCTCTGCGGCATGTGGGATCTTCCTGGACCAGGGCATGAACCTGTGTCCTCTGCATCAGCAGCAGACTCTCAACCACTGCGCCACCAGGGAAGCCCCTCACAGGCTTATTAAAAACAACTTAAGAAACAAAAACACACAAACAAACAAAAGAACTGGGGAAAGGTATATTTATATTCTTTGGAAGTTTGTGTTTCTAGTGATATAAAGACTTTATAATATTCAGAGTCACATTTTTTTATAAACCAGTATAGCAAAAAATGTTCTGAAGTATTAAAGGAAGCAGATGGAATAGCCTGAAAATAACACAATTGGGCTATTTTGACTATACTGGCCTTACTGGCAATAATATTTAGTTAGGGAAGGATCTAGGTATGAGGTAGTTCCCTTTAAATAAGGCTTTTGATCTGGCTGGGTAAATGCAAAGCCACATCTACTACTATAAATAATAATTCTCACTAATCTTTTTGTCCTTCTGACATGTTAGAGTTATTTTTCAAAATTCTACATCAATCACCTACCTCCACCTATTACACACGTGACAAATTACTATTTGACAAAATCCAATTCAGCTCCATAGAGACAAAGTCTCACAGGAAATAAGCTCTTGAGGGCTGGGCACATTTGAGAAGTTCAAAATGTTAGTAGTACCTCTTTTTTTCCTTCTTTTCCTAAGGGGTCATTTTGAGAGATCCATGGGAAATGCCTTCCTGGGCTCCCTACCATGAACATCTCCTGTGCTACACCTGGAAAAGGCAAAATCTTTTCTTCTATTTCTGCCCCACACACATATTGAGCATGTCCTCTGTTTCCAAACACTGGTGGGTACTGGAGATAAGAGATGAGTATGCTTTCTGCCATGGGAACACTCACACATAAACAGATCACTCCATGAGGTGTGATGGGTGCCTGCAGAGACAGGGCTATGAAATGCTGCCTGGGTCTGACAAGGAGAGCAGATGTGTGAGCTTTGAATGTTAAACTGGAGTTTGTTTGGTAGGGATGCAGTTAAGAATGATAAGAGAATTTCAGGCATGGGAAAGAGCATGAAATACTGCAAGGCTTGGAGAGAGCATGGCACATTTTCTAGAACTCGGTGGATCAGTATACTTTTGTGGCACACAAAAAAAGTAGGGAGAGGAGGAAAGGTAGGGAGAAGATGGAATATGCTATGAGTGTTGAATATCATGCTTAGGAATTCAAACTTTTTTTTTCTTTTAGACATTAGGGAGCTCAAGGGAATTTTTAAGCAGACTGTATGATTCGATTTCTGTCTCATAAAGGCTAGAGAGTCACCTATTTGGAGAGTGGGTTCAAAGGGATTCTAGCTATGAAACCCTTGTCATTGTGCAGTTGGATTGTAAAAAGGCCAGCATTAGAGTTCTTTGTGATTATTCCATTATTGATTCAACACTTGTCAGAATACAGGGGAGCAGCTAGGTGCAAAAGGCATATCAGAGAATATGTCAGTATCCCTGCACAGTAAAAATGTAGACTCCACTAGAGAAGGCAGACAGATATGCCCTTATAAACATCAGGAGCTTCCAGGCATTTCTCGTGGTTACTCAATCTTCAGTATCTTTAATGAGAAAAATAATGAAAATAATAATTTCTCACTTTTATTAGACATTTTGTAAGAATAAACTGTAAGAATTCCTCTTGAATCATTTTCTCATTTCACCTCACCTCAAGTAACCACCATCCCAAATATAGCCCAAGTTCCTCTTAGAGTTGAGGTAAATGAGTACCCAAAAGGGCCAAGAGACTAGTCTTATTCAAGATTAATGGCTCATGACTTGAAAATTAATGATCTTTGGGGGATAGGGGACTTCCTGAAAACAAAGTTGTTAATTTTCTGAAAGACTCTGGTTTTTATACTTTCAGGTTTAAAATTGACTAAAGGAAACAAATTCTGCCCTGAGAATGATTAGAAATCTAGTGCATTTGGATGTGTGTAAATGTGTATGTGTGTGTGCAGGTGTATGTGTCTATGTCTGAGTGTGATATCCACACATTGTGTGTGTGTGTGTGTGTGTGTGTGTGTGTGTGTGTGTGTGAGAGAGAGAGAGAGAGAGAGAGAGAGAGAGAAAGAGAGAGAGAGAGACTCCAGCTTCAGGAGTTCCACCTTTCAGAGCAACAATGCCCTTCACCAATATTTATTCACACACACCCACATACCAGTAATATTTGAATTACTTTTTAAAGTTGGCAAAGTTTTTAAAATTCATTATTTTATGCTGATGCTCTAAGATTAGTGATTGGATTTTCTTCCCATGTAGTCTAGATGCCATTTAAACTGCTGTGTTTTTTTCTGGGTCCCAGGGCAGGTAATTCTGAGTTCAGGCCTCTCAGTGATATCCCTCCTTATATCAGTTCTCTGAGTTGGGGGTGGGATTCCCATGGATACTGCATCTTCATCTTTCCTACCAGTTTCTATGTGGTCCCTCCCTCTATGTGCAGAAGTGGTTCAATCAGCCCTCAGGTCTTCTTCAGGAAGGACTTCTCTATATGCAGGTGTAGATTCTATGTGTCAGTGGGAGGAGGTGGGTTCAGGGTCTTCATATGCTGCCATCTTGGGCTTCTCATTATTTTATGTTGTAGTCAGAGGTCTCTTAATCCTTTTCATTTCAGAAAATGTAACTGAAATAAATATACTGACTCACATGGATTGAGGGATTTTTAGTGTGCCAGATTCTGATCAAAGAGCTTTATAGATTTTTAACTCAGTTAATCTTCATATCAACTCCATAACATAAAACTCAGTTAATACTTAATAATAAGTTTGTCAATATTATAATCAGTTAATATCATCAGCATTAAACAGATGAGGAAATTGAAGTATAGAGTATTTGAGAGACCTGCCTAAGGCCACACACATGGCTAGTAAATTGTAGCCCTAGGATTTGCACCTAGGCATTCAGGCTCCAGCGCCAAACTTTTAACTATTCCAAGATAATGATGCTATCTCATACATTACTATCCAACCTGTAGGTAGAAAACCAAAGTTTAAATTTTGATTCAAAATCTGGCACTTTAATTAATCTTTTCTAAAGTCTTGTATCCCTGGTAGCAATTGTAGTTTACAAAAGCACACTTACCATTATTTCTTTTATTTTCAGCTCAACAGCTGGGTGAAACAAGTAAGATTACTCTCCTCTACTTCACAGATGGAAAACTGAGGTTCAGGCTCAGAGTGTTCAAGGGACTTACCCAGGGTCACACCAGCAGTTAGCAGCAGTCCTGAGACTGGAAATCAAGACACAAGGGTCCTAAACCATTATGAAGTCTGTGGGCCATGAGTTCATGCTACTCTGAGTGAGCTCTATGTACAGGCAAGGTTTTAATTTCTGACCTCATCCTAATAAAATGGTAGATTAGATAAACCAAAGTGATGCAGAATTTCTCTACAAATAGGCCATGATTACAGCCCTACTTACAGTGCTGGGACCAGATCTCTTACAAATGGGAGGATGTAGGTGATGGCACATTTTGGAGATATGCAGGTGGGAATGGCACCTTCAGTCCCCATGGACCAACAATTGGTATCTCAGTTCAGATAGAAACAATGGAGTGTTCACAGTGCTAGGAGCCAGGGGGATTAAGGCCCTCACAGGGAAATATAAGGTCTCTTGTTGGAATTAACTGAGAAAGGTATCGCTAGGTGGCATTTAATTAAAAATGCTATATCAGCCTCATGTTTGTTAACTCTTTTGTAAGTTAGCTTCCCTTCTATGTCAGGTTAAATATAGCTCTCCTTTGCGTTGAGATCACAGACTGATCCATTTCATGTACAAATTATATGCAGCTAACTTTAAGTGTGCTGAGCTATGCTATTACTGAGTTATCTCAAGTTTAAGGCCTGTTATGCAGCCTTGCTGAAGTTGCACAGACAATTTAGGGGTAACTTCAATTGCTGATGAGTTCAGTTCCTTCTTTCTTTTTCAGCAGTTTTCTCTTACACACTTAGCCATCCAATCATTCCAGCTACAAAATCCAAACCCAGATTTTCTGGTTGCTTGACATTTTCTAGAGCTCTCCCACTGGCATTTTCTCTGGTTCCTGACAAAATCTCTACAGTTAGTATCACTTTCTCTTTTAGAGAGGATGGTACCAAGGCTGAAAGAATTTTAGATACTTACCTGGGGACACACAGTGAATGTGTAGCCCACTCTGATGAGGATGCAAGAATTTGAGGCTTTCTCTTCTGCAGGACACTGGGTCTTGATAATAAAGATGCAGACAAGTCTGCCCAATAGCAGTAAAAACCTTGTATATATGATGGTGTGAAGCAATTCAGATGCTTTGCTATTGTGCTCTTGTGTTTTCAGAGCCAACTTTCTTAATGCCTCCCTGTTAATCATCTCTTACTGACCAAGGGTCAAATAAAGCCCACTCTCTTCAACATGACTTTTACTATCTGTCCATTGCCTATTTCAGCAATCTTATCGTCCATCCTTTCCCTGTAAGCATTGTACTTTCATCACAAGGGATGACTTGTAATTCCAAACCACAGCTATGTTCTCTTCTGCCCCTGAAGGCATTATTCCTCTGACTGCCCTGCTATCTCTGCTCCTTATACCTGGTGAAAATCAATGTTTTTGGTTATTCGGGTCATATGTCAACTAACTAAATACACACATCTGATTTTCTCTCTGTCCAGGTACAGCGCTAGGAACTCAGGGTCTAGATATGGTGACCAGTTGAACTGGTTTACCAGGGACTGAGGAGTTTCCTAGATTTTGAGACTTTAAGTGCTAAAAACGGGATGCTCCTAGGCAAATAGTTGTTCAACCAAGATCTAGAGGAACTTTTTGACTTCAGTGGTGCCCTCTCATCCCTGGGCATTTAGATATAGATATTGCCTTCTCTAGGTTCCTTGGTTTTATCTCTACGTTTATTGCATTGCTCTAATTGTTTCTTTATAAAATGTCCATCTCCTAAAAAGACGATGAAACCTTGTTGGGGAGGGCAGAGGGTGTGGACCTTGTTTTACTCATCCTGAATCCCGGTTCTCAGCCTGGCACATGGTGAGTATTCTTTAAACACTTGGCAAATGATTTTTCAGAAGAGAACTTACATCCCTCCAAGGGACTCAGGAATTGAATAAGTGGGTGTTTGAGAAAGACAGGAGCATTCTGTGCCTTGAGAATATTGAAGGGCCATTTCCTGAACCCTGGTATGCTCTATTCTCTAGGGTCCTTTAAACTTCTCTAGAAAAGCAAATTGGGACAGAATCACTTCAGACAGTTATACAAAATAGATATGCCTGAAAGGGACATAAAGAGGAAAGACTGTCAAGAGAAGAATTAGAAGGAGAAATAAGAATAGTGTGTGTATGGGACCATAGAAGAATGAATGGTGTAATTAATTTAAAATGCATGACTGTTGCATCAAAGATACATCTTGAGTGATTATCAAGAAAAAAGTGGCTAAATATAACTGCCAAAAATTGGCACCCTGCTCAGAAGATATTATAGGCAATTTTCAACAAACAGTCAAGATTTGGAAGAGTTAATTCCAAACTTACACAAACTGCTCCAGAGAACTGGCAAATAGGTAATCCACCTGAATTTACTCTATAAGGCTGAGATAATCTTGGTGTCAAACTGGACAAAGGCAAATGATAAAAATTATATGGCAATCTCATTTATGAATGTAGAGGTAAAATTTAAAAAAATATATATTAGCAAATTGATTTCAGCAACGTACGAGCCAAGTCAGTACTGCTTGGATATATTCCAGGAATGCTGGCATGGCTTAATATTAGAAAATATTTAAAGTAATTCACCTCATTAACTCATTAAAGGAGATAAACCATAAAATCACTTCAATAGATTCAAGAAAAATGTTTGCTAAATTAATTTTTTTAAAACTAATAGAAAACATAAAACCCTGAGAAAAAAAATATAGGTAAGCATTTTAATAAACCTAAATTTCAGAAGGATGATATTTTATACATGACGCAGAAACACAGATTATAATAAAGAGAATTCTATTTCAGAGACACCATGAAAATGGGAAAAGAAGAGTCATTAACTAGAATATATTTGCAATACATATAGCAAACAAAAGACTAGGATTCAAAATATATAAAAACTCTGAGCCATACCTCTGTCTTAGCACTAACATGTGAATGTAAATATTTATGTATTCCCCTCAACTTTAAGAAATAGTGAGAACTTCACATGAATTGGGTCTAGATCATTTTTGTATTCCCAGAACCTAGCATAGTACCCGACAAATATTGGTACACAGCCAATGCTTACTGAATGAATAGAAATATTAACTCTGTAGAACAAGCCTATTAATCCCCAGCATGTGTGGTCCATCATGTACAGGATAATGTGCTGAATCCTCTTCAGTGATTTAGAAATAGTCAATCATTCATATCACTCGAAGATTTAGGTTGATATAATACAGTTAGTTCAGTCTGCTTTAACAGAATACCATAGCCTGAGTGTCTTAAACAATAAACATTTATTTCTCAAAAGCACCAGAAGCTAGAAAGTCCAAGGTCAAGTATGTGCAGATCCAGTGTCCAAGGAGGGTCATCTTTCTGTTCTGCTAATGGCAGTCTTCTAGCTGTACCCTCACATAGCTGATTGCAGAGAGAGGGGAATAAAGTTCTCAGGTATCTCTTCTCATAAGGGCACTAATCCCACTCATGAGGACTCCACCCTCATGATCTAATTGCCTCCCAAAGGTCCCAACTCTTAATACCATTGGCTCAGAGTTAGGGTTTCAACACATGGATTTGAGGGGGTGTACAAACATGCAATGTATAACACAAAGCAACTAGAGGTACTTTAAGCAGAAAAAGAAGTATTTACTAAAAAGATAGGGAGGGATTCATAAATTTCCAGGAAGGCTAGAGAATCAAACTCCGAAAATGACAGAAATGAGGAGAGACTTATTAGCCAGAACCACAGTGCAAACAGAAGAATAGAACTAGTCTAGGGAGAACCTGAATGCAGTATCCCTTGCTGCCCACATTACATGCAGGACCCTCACCACTGTGTGGGTTACTCCTAGTAATTTGACATTCCTTCTAAGCCTGATGCCCATCAGAAAATAAAATTCTTTACTCCCATCACTAACCCAACATACACATTTCTGGGCTGATGAGTGAATCTACAGACATTAACCCCCATTTCCCTGGGAGCTAAGAGAGTTAAATCTGCACCCCTATTAAACTGTGGTGACAGACAGGGGTTATGTAAACATGAGTAAAGGATTTAAATTCTGGGCAACCAAAAAAAATGTTAGATGTCCACTGCATAGTCCTTCATAATTTGACCATTGAAACCTTATTTGCCTTCTAGGTCTAAGATTGTACTCAGTTCAGAGAAGAGAAACAAGTTCTCGGATTCCTCTTAAGAGTCCAACCTCAGCAACAGCTTGCTTTTAGCCCAGAGGCTCTCAACATGGGTGGTAATTCTTCCCTAGGAAGTATTTGGAAATATGTGAACAAATTTTTATAAATTCATTGTGAGACTTTAGTAGAATTTCACATTGGGAGAAAGAAGTACAACAACATGGGGAATCCGCCGGCAGTCCTGTAGTTAAGATTCCATGCTTCCACTGCAGGGGGTGAGGTTTCGATTCCTGGTTGAGGAACTAGGATCCTACATGCTGCACAGCACGGCCAAACAAAAAAAAAACAAAAAAAAAACAAAAAAACTTGCAGTGCACAGAACACTCCCTGTAGCATTATCCCACTTCCTGTGCCCACACAGTCCTGAGGAATGTTGGACCTCACCACCTGGGTGGGGGGCAGCTAGTCACTGTATGGCCAGTGCCACACTCCACATGTGGGCCCAGGGCCAAGCTATCTGGGGCCTTCGGGGATTTCAGAAGCAAACTTCATTATCTGCATCAGGCAAGAAGAAGGGAGAATTGTTCTGAAAATATTCCCACAACAGAGTCAAATGTTGACTTGGAATCTGGTCTTTTGCACTTAAATTTTTCCTGAATTAAGGGGAACCTCTGAGAGTAGTTCAGGCCTCAGGCTATAGACCTAAGAAGCCACTAGACTCCCCACTGCTTAACCTACCCCCAGGTGTTGGAGGAAATTTCATCTTCATATGAACTCACTAGCATCTTCATTTCCTTTGCTTTTTAATGCCATCCGTGCATGTGTGTGTGTATGTGTATGTGTGTGTTAACACAGCAGTCTCTAGGTATTATGTAGCTAGAAGATTTTATTCAATACAGTCCTTTCACATGCTGGGTTGATGTGTACTTTGTAGCACTAACGGTGGTTGTGTTTACAATTGTGGCCAATTTTAGGGACCATATTATTTACTCTGAATAAAAATAAATAAATAAATATTATAGTCATATATGTATATAAACATATATATATGTGTGTATATATATATATACACTCCTAATATGATATTAGCATCCTTAATCTTGGCATTTAAGGTTTTTCACAATATTATTTATGGAATTGTAAAATAACTAGAAGTCTTAGTTATAACTTCGAGCACTCTTTTCCCTATAGAAGTAATAAAAAAGTAGTAACAATAATAACTAATGTTTGCATAGTGCTTGATGATTTATGAAACATTTTCAAATCTTACACACCAGTGAAGTCGGTATTAGTAATCATGCATCTGCAATTCATAGGATCAAGTCATGTGAACAGAACAATGCATCTTACACAAGTTAGAGCCAAAATAGGAGGCCAGGTCTTGTGTCTTTTAAACCTTTGCTCATCACTGCTTAACAATTGCTTCCACTGAAACTTGTTTTGAAAACCCAGAACTCATTCCTAAAAAGAAAGCCCAATTTCTCCTTCTTCTTCAAGGGACAGAAGCCTCAAAAATGTGTATTCTTTACTCATTGAGTATCTTTAAACTTGAGGAAGAGAAAACACAATAAAAGCAACAACACAATTAGATTAAAAATTATTTCTTTTCTTCCTGTTTATACACATATACTAGTTGCAGGAAAGGCATTCAAGGTGGAATTAGACCATTTAACTTAGAAGAACACGGATAACAAATACAAAACCATTAAACAGTAGCACTGGAAATGTTAGTGTGTGTAGTAATCCTTCTCTGCTGTTTGATGATTTCCTGAGCCGGTGGCAATTTGAACAGCACATAGGAGGAGGACAGTGGAAGAATACACAATAGCTATATTGACCTAAGTTTCAACAAAAAGGATTTTCAGACTACTCGAAGAAAAGACTGTAAAAAAGGACATAACATGAAGATATTGTTCTGATGAAAGCATTAACACTAGTTGTGACTTTTCTATAATTAAGAGATACGTCTGGAATCTTTTAGTGCTTAGATTCAGCCTAGTCTACATACCAAGGGTCTGATTTCTTATATGGGTTTAGCATATTGTTAAATACTGACCTTCTTTACAGAATTTTTATGTGTAAAAATTTAGCATTAAAATAAAATCAACCATATAATATAACTCATTACTCATCCTATGTTTGTTGGTGTCAACATTTAAGTAGGTATCAACATTTTTTAGATAAAAGCAGTGTTTATACATTTGATCCTAAAAAATGCATGTATATGTATTTTTAGACTATTATTATTATTATCACTTAAATATAACACTGAGACTGGCAACAGTTAATTGACTTGTTTAATATAACTCAGCAGCTTGTAAGGAGCAGAGCTGGGGTTCAACCCTGCCTCTCTGACTCCACACCACGAGTTCTTCAAAATCATTGGTCCTGCTGTTTTACAGCATATCAAGATTTCACCACAATACAAGGTAACCCATTCGTGACCTAAGAGTCAGCTTTCCTTTTCACATTAAACATACTTCCAGAAATGTACAGCCCCTCCCTGTCATATCCTCTGGTAACCTTAGTCATCCTGTCCTGTGCCAACAACTTAAGTCATTCTATTTCTAGTGCTCTACATGGCTGGCTAATAATGCCCCTCTTTGTGGCTAGATAATATTGCTCTTGTTTATTTTCCCAAAGTCTCTAGGTGTCGTCTCTAGTCTTTTCAAGTTTGGAGAAAAGAAAATAAAACAAACTAAGCCAGGATTTTGTTCTAAGTATGACATAAAATTCAATTCTCAGTTCCTTAGTGTGTGGGAATCGTGAAATAATTCTTATTTTTTTAAATTTTCCTATCTTTTAAAATAAATATTCTGGTCCAAACAAATATTTCTGGGGAATATAGGGGGAAAGTATTCAACCATATAAATATTTTCCAAATTTGTGGAGAAAGCTAGGTTAATTCTTAGAATTTTCTCAGTTATGAGATCTTCTTCCCTTCTTTATAATAAGGTTAGCGCCTGTGAAGTATCAACAAAAGACAAACTGAATGCACATAGAGTAAGTAAGCAAACATTAACAGCAACAAAAACCAAAATGCTAAAAGCTTTGTTGAAAAGATGACCTCCAACTACCTTCTCCCTAGATCCTATTAAAACAATATGCCTTTCATGTTGCATTCATGTATCATCACATTTTCTAATAGTAAATACTTTATTTTACATGATAAATTTAAATATATGATATAATCATTATATCACAGAATTCCATAAAGAGACCCTGCTATCTAAGAGCATTATAAATGAGTTTGCGATCCACTGAGCTAGATATCAAAGATCTCCCATGGCAGTAGTGGTTTATAGTATGCAATGTGCTTTTGGAAATCAAACCTGTCCTAGCAATCAGATATGATAATCCCCATATGCACAAATTGAAAAAGTTAAAAATAAAGACATCAAGATTTTCAGCATGACCAAACTCTAGAGAGGGGGAAGTGGCCCCTCAAAAATATTTGCACTTTTTTTGCAAATGGTGGGACTCCAAAACATCTACCTGTTGATGGGCAGATAGTAAACACATAAAACTATGCACACTGAAACTACTATTAAGTTACCGAGTCTAAATGCTGTGCCACACACTGTGCAATTCACAGCATTAGTTTCAAATACCTTCTGTTCTGTAGTGTGTGAAAGTGCGGCAAACATTCAGTTACAGTACACAGAGTTAAGTGCTGCAATATTAGTACCTGTTAGACCGCCCTGTGAGAGTATGGGAGAGAAAATGATGGGGAATTATTAAGCTCAAAAGCTTTAAAGGAAGTGTAGGAGACAAAGAAGTCAAGGAAGATGGAAGGGTGGGGGCTGGAAGCAGAGAAACAAGATAAAGGCTATTGTAATAACTAAGATATGATAAGTGTCTGAACAGAATCAGTGGAAGTGGGCTTGAAAATGCAGGACCTGATGTGAATGAGTTTTAGATGATAAAAATAACATTTTCTGCCAGAAAAATACGGCACAATTAATGAAGAAGTGTACTTTGGTGCAACTTCCAAAGTAAGAAAGAGGTACTTAAAAGAGGTAGGAGTTTGTGAGAAAGGAAATCTGGTTTGAGACAATTTATTTTGAGGGGCCTGAGGGACATACAGGTAGAGATAACTAATCAGCAGTGACTCTCTAGTAAGAGACCACCACTGGGAGGACTTTAGGACCCATCCCTCCACTTGTCCTTCTCTTCCACTCTCCTTCCAAGTTAGGACTTTCTTGTATGAACCATTTTACTGAAATGATATAAATTCTCCCTCTCTCACCACAGACTGAAGTTTGATGCTCAGAAATTAAGCATGATGCAAAATTAGAAGCTTAAGAAATGTGGCTGATTGGGATTGACATATACACACTAATATGTATAAAACATATAACTAGTAAGAACTTGCTGTATAAAAGAATAAATAAATAAAATAAAAAAAAAAAGAAATGTGGCTGAGACCATATATCTAGTTTGCTGGGAACAATTCTGGTTTAAGTATTGCCCTAAGGTAATCATTAACAGCACCCTCTTTCTCTTTCAAAAATGTCCTGGGCTAGTCATCTGTGCCATTATCATTTACAACGTCATCATCATCATCATCTTGGTGATACTGATAATTTTTACTTTATATAATCTCTAATAATTTAAAAGCATGTTTATGTGCTTTGTCTATTTTAATCCTTACAATAATCCTGTGGGCAGGTGGGGGCAATATTTATCCCATTTTCAAATAAAGAAACTGGGGTTTCAATCAGATGGATCTCTGGTACAGAAGCAGAGCTTGAATTCATGTTTTTGTGAGCCCGACTGTGAGTTTTCCCACTATACCATACTGCTTTCTTAACTTTCTTGATAATATCATGACTTTTTGACTTTATGATCTGGTGGGGTGAAAAATCTGAAAACCCCAAACTCATGGGGGATTATGTGGTAATACAGCACAAATATTAACAGGGACATTTTAAAAGACCCCCCACCCCCCCCCCCCCCCCGCCTTGGTTCACAAATTCACATATCTATGCGCAGATGTTTCCTCTTGCTAACCTTGCCCTCTTCCTCCTTATCAGCCTAAGGACAGAAGTCAGCAACTATTCTTCACTCCTTCTGCCTGGGCAGGGCAATAGGAAATTCTTTTTCAAAATCATCAGAGGCATCATATATAAAAGGAAATCCTATGAGAGGAAACGCATTTTTGAACAAAGAACCAAAACTTTTAATACTTGACACTGAAAGATATTACACACACGTATATGTTTCTTTCCTAGTTGGCAGAATGTAACTACTAATCTTCCCTCATTTAATTTTCACTTCGTAAGTTAAGGGTACCGACAAGTAGGAGGGAACCTTCTTCTCTCAGCAGCTCTTCATATTTTGAACTGCAAATTTTTCCCATTTAGTACCCATTTTCCCTATGATGAAATTATGTTTCCCAATGTGTGTGAAATGGTACCTTTTAAGAAGTGCATCTTGCTTGCCCTGGAGAAGTCTTTGTGTTTTATCTCATATCAAACTGTGAAAATCTGAGGTCAATCTCTATCTTTAAAAGACCAAAAGCTATTTGACCTTGAAGATGACATTTCTTCTCACTGAGTCTCAGTTTCCTTATCCAGGGCTCTGCAATCTTATTTTGTTGGGCTCTGCTGGCCATTTCTTCCCTTTTGCATCTACTCAACTCAGCCCGTGTATGAACTTAAAAACAGCAATAGACCAGACATAAGTGTATGCGAGTCGTGGTGTTCTAATAAAACTTTATTTACAAAAACAGCTAGCAGGCTGAATTTGGTCAGTAAACCATAGTTTGCCAACTCTTTTATGGGGAAAATATCATCTACTTCACAAGGTTTTTGTAAGAATTGCATTGCCTAAAATATGGGATGCTCTTGATAGAGAGTCTGATGTTATTAAATGTGACAGCTAATTCCTACTTCTTTCCAACTCACAGCAATTCTCTTTGAGTGAGACAGCAGGGGGCCCTTACAAAATGGAATGCCATTGGCTGATATTTCCTATCTGTAGCATGTCTTTTTTGTTGTTTCCTTCTAATGTTAATATTTTGGTATAAAAAAATAGGGAGCTGAATATACAGAGTTACTAATCCAACAAACTTAAGAACAAATTTGAGCTCTATTCGATGTCATTTTCCCCCACATTTATTCTTTTAAAAATGTTACTTAAGAACAGCTTTTTTAGTGAAATTTACAGCAGACATATAAAGAAGCTTGTGGTTTGGGCCAAAGGTCCAACTAACAGCTGTGCATCTTTGTTCAAGTAACAGTAATAATGAAGAATCAGCCTCACAGGAATTTATTATTTTAAACTTGACCTCTTGTTCCTGCATTTCATGTCCTCCGTTGCTTGCCTCAGAGAGAAGTCACTAGACCTGCCCCTTCATTTCTCTGAATCTCTGTAGTGTTCTTTAGAGCTTGACCTCAGGTTTACAATTACTTTTTTAGTGTTCTTACATATCTCATTTGAGTGTGTGTGTTTTTTTCCCCCAAGTACCTTTAGTGTATTAATGCAAAAGACTAATTAATACACTAAAATACAGTAAGTTGAAGTAAAAACACAAGATTGCAGTCAAGTGATTTCAGTTCAAGTTCTGACTGTAATGCTAATTATTTGCCTGAACTTGAACAGACCACTTCCCAGAATGAGTCTCAGGTTTCTCATCTGCGAATGGGCTTAGGAATTACTGTTCTTCCTACTTCTCTAGATTTTGTGTGAATAAAATGGACATTAGCTATAAAGACACCATAAAATCGCTGGTAATTTATTTCTCGACAATAGCTATTATTAAACCAAAAATAACAGCTGTATTTTAAATAGCCTCATTGTGGGCCAGGAAGTATACTAAGCATTATTCATAAATTTACTTATTAATCTTCATAACAAATGTGTAAAGTAATTATTTTTCTGCCCATACTGCAGGTGAAAAACAACAAAACCCAGTGATGAGGTGATATGCCCAAGTCTCGTATTTAATGGATGAACTGGGGTTGAAACAGTGTAATATTGGACTCCAAAGTTCTTCCTCTTAAGCAAAATGGAACTTGAAGTGACAAAAATGTTTACTTCTTTATCAAAAGAGAGAAGACCTACCCATTCTGCGTTAGCCTTACACAATATTTTAGTTTAAATTAAAAAATAACACTATAAAACAGGTTTCTTTTTTTAAATATTTTATTCTAAAAAATAAATAAGCACATATACAGATAATTTACCAAGGGGTATTTTCAAAGACCACCAGGATATGATCTGGACCATAATTTCTAAATGCAACTTTATCAAAAATGGTTATATTAAATAGAAAAAAATGTAAGTAAGAATACAAAAATTTTGAGTAATGAAATCAAAGGGTTAAAATGAATATTGGTAGAGAAAGAGAGAGAAGGAAAGAAAAACTTACACAATAAAAAAATTGATCTTTAAGAATATTTATAAATTTCAATCACGTTATGCTATTAAAAAGCCTCTTTTCTTTCTTTATTGAAGTATAGTTGACTTACAACATTGTATAAGTTTTAGATGTATAACACAGGGATTTGATATTTTTATACATTACAAAATGATCACCATGATAACTCTAGTTACCATCTGTCACCATACAAAGCTATTACAGTATTATTGACTGTATTCCCTATGCTGCAGAGCCAATCCCAGTGACTTATTTATTGTATAACTGGAAGTTTGTACATCTTAATTTCCCTTACCCATTTTACTGATACCTGTGTTCCCAGCTTACCTAGTTATCTCCAGTTTGTTCTCTATATATGAGTCTCATACTGTTTCATTTTTATGGTTCCTTTGCTTTGTTTTGCTTCCACATGTAAGTGAAATCACATTGTATTTATTTTACTCCCACTGACTTACTTCACCTAGGATAATACCCTCTAGGTCCATCCATGGTGTTGCAAATGGCAAGTTTTTATTCTTTTTTATTTCCATTTTAGGTATAAAGTGTTTTGGTGAGGATGTCTTTGGATTCATCTTGTTTGGGACTCTCTTTACTTCTTGGACATAGTCATCTGTTTTCTTTCCCAGGTTAGGGAATTTCCAGGTATTATTTCTTCAAATGAATGTTCTGCCCCTTTCTTTCTCTCCTCTCCTTCTGTGACCTTTATAATGCAAATATCAGTATGTTTGATGTTGTGCTGGATGCCTCTTAAACTATCTTTCAATTTTTTTATTATTTTTTCTGTTCAGCTTGCATGATTTCTACTACTCTCTCTTCCAGTTCACCTATCTGTTCCTCTGTACATCTAATCTACTGTTGATTCCTTCTAGTGTATTTTTAAATTTCAGTTATTATATTCTTCAGCTCTGTTTTGTTTTTCTTTATATCTTCTAACTCTTTGTTAATATTCTTACTGTGTTCTTTTCCTAAGATTGTTGAGCATCTTTATGATCCTTACCTTGAACTTTCTATTGTATACATTGCTTATCTCCACTTAGTTCTTCCTTTGGGGTTTTGCCTTGTTCCTTGTTTTGGAATATATTCCTCTGTCTCCTCTTTTTGCCTAACTCTCTGTACTTATTTCTATGTATTAAGTAGGTTAGTTACATTTTCCAAACTTGGAGAACTGGCCTTATATACAAGATGTCCTATGGGGTCTGGCAGCACACTCCCCTCTAGTCAGCAGAGCTATATGTTTAAGGGTGTCCTCTAAGTGGGCTGCATGGGCCCTTCTGTTGTGGCAGGTCTGATTTTTGTGGATGCACAGGTAGGCAGGGCTGGGCCCCTGACCTGTTGGCTCCCAGGCTTTGCCTTGTGCTTGGCTGCTAGGTCTCTGGTCAACAGGGTAACTGGCAGTGGGAGCCAGTGGGGCCTGGGCCTGGGACTGGCCCACTAGTGGATAGATGTGGGTTCCAGGGCAGCTGGCTCTATGGTCCCAAGACTGGCCATGGCTGCTGGGCATATAAGCCTCCAGTACTAATAGGCTAGAGGAGGATTCCAAAATGCTACTTGCCAGCTCCAGTGTCCTCGTGGTAGAATAAGCTCCCCAAATGGCTGCCACCAATGTCTATGTTCCTGTGGGAGTCCCAGTTGCCAACTACCTCTCCAGGAGGCTCTTCAAGGTCTACGAGTTGGTTTGATCCAAGCTTATTTCAAATTACTGCCTCTGCACTGGGAATCTAGGAGTCTGAGATTTTGCATGTGCCCTTATTTTTGGAATTCTTCACTTGACTCTTCGTAGAGAACTCATAAAAAACTTAGGAGTTAAACTGAAATATAGACAGAAATTGAAATTGGCATAAAGCTAAATGAATACACATTAGCCTTTAAGATTTTTTTATTAGCAATGAGCCTTTCTGACTCTTCATTTGCTCAGTGAGATGTGCTTACTGTTGCTACAGTAAGGGGCCCAGGGTCCTGAGTTACAGGGAAAACCAGCTAAGGACATAAGAAAACAGACCTTTGAATTACTGTTATACATTTTCAAGAAGGGCAGAGTTCAATACTGCATTCTTTTGCTTTGCCTGATCATCTAAAATCCTTCTTCTGTGAGTTCAGGCACCTTATAAACTCTGTCCTCTAATGATCATGTTATCACCCAAACAGGGTTGCCTCTTCACTCTCAGGATAAAGATCTGAATGTTTGAAGACACATTACAAAATAAGGATTTGGGCCAGTCTAAGAATCCTGTTATATTTCCAAAAAGGTATAATTTATTGCCTTTTTAGCTTTGAAGCACTGGACAGAAAGTATTTGCCCCCCCACCCCGTTTTTAATCTCTTTGAGTTATAAGTAAATAAAGAGGTTTATATAAACAAAAAGGACACTAAAAATTGGAGGGTAAAAAGAGCATCGGGAGAGGCCACATGATACACTGAGTGTTCAATGAACTAAGTTTGGGCAGTTGCTGATTTGAGGCGCAGCTGTGTTGCCAAGGTCTTAATTTAGCCCCAGATAAACTAGCACATTAAGAAGGAGGGAAAGAACCTACAAGCAAGGCCCTGGTTAGAACCCCAGACTGGTATACCCTCCTGTCACTCTAAAAGCATCTCAGGGTTCCTTAGGCACACTCTCACTTAAACACTGGGTTTTCTCTATCCTGGTTGGTGATTTGTAAGGGCTTTGGAATTAAACTGAGCAGAAACAAAGAGAGAACTACTGAAGACAGACCATGCCAACCAGTGAATTAGGTATCACCCTGAAAGGCAGCTGTTCTGAAACTTTATGTCAAAAAGAGGCACTTCTGAAGGCAGCAAAACTGAGTAAACTTATGAAGGTCACCAGCTACAGTATAGTGAAGAACTCTTTCCAAAATGGGATGTGGAATGTGTTGGCTTTGTGTAGTTCCAGAGTCTGTCCAGAAGAAATAAGGTGTAAGTAAACATATTCTAAAAGTATACATATTCCAAGATTTGTAATATCCCTTTAACTTGAAATAAGATTCCTAGTTGTTCTTGCTATCTTGAAGGGCATATTCTTAGTTAACTATTCTGGCACCTGATTTATTATGCATTGTTTCTCATACTAAGGAGAAGCTCAGTGTGTCTGAGAAACAAGGTCCACTTAATGAATTTGTTCAGAAACAAAAATATAATTACGATTTGTCTGGCATTGCTTATCTACATTATGTTAACATACATAACAAACATATACAAGTTGTAGGTAATATTGTATGTGTTTACTGTATGTGTACAAAATAACAATACTTCAAATGTGTGTTTTCTCTTGAAAGCAGTGTCCACATTTTACTCTTTGTATTATGAAGAGCTTAGAATTTTGTCTGCTATTTATTAGCAGCTCAAAAATGTCATTCTCTTCTATTTCCATCTCTCCTAAAGGCTACAAAACTGATTTCCAAATGAGCACCATAGATTCAAAGAAGGACCATATTAGTTTAATAGCAGAAGAGTAATCTGAGCACAGCACTTGACACAATAGAATATCAGGGATAATTATTTTCTGTACCGCTTTAGGCTTGTTCCTGGCAACTATATTGTCTGAGAATCTTTGGAATTCTTAATTTCAATTCCTGAACTTTTCGAGTCCTCAATTCAGCAATATTCATTTCAATTTTTGATAACATGTAAAAATGCTTTTGATTTCTGGTCCTGTCTAAATACTTTTTATTGTGATGGTGTCATCTGAAAACTATGCTGTAAGTGTTTAACACCTTCATGCATCACAGCATGCATTGATGCACACAAATTCTGAGTAATTAAGAAGATAATTGTGCTGTTAGACTTGTTTTACACAAGACACATCACAACTCAATATGTTAAATTTGAAATAATCTCCCATTGTTTTAGAGGATGAATAATATTCAAATATATATAAGCAGATCTGCAAGGGGAAATGCAGTTACAAAAATGCCTATTTTAGAACAGAGATCCTGTTTGTGCAGTTGCTGTAGACTCTCTGAAATGAATCCGTATTGTGAAAAGAGATTGACAGTTTTTGTTGATAATGTCCATGGGAAAATTTGGCATCTGCATATTTTTCTATTTAAAGAAATAATCCTAGAGCACTAATTTACTCTAATGATACATCACTTGGCATCACAAAAACAGACAACTGAGCTAAGGTCCATTTCCTATTTATGGGATGTAATATACAGCATTCAGTTGCAGTGTTCACTGAAGTTTAAAAAAAGAATTAAAACAAATGGGAAGTGAAGACACTGACACAAGGGCTCTTGCTCTAAATAACAATTTATATTAAATTACAAATGATATCTACATACAGTTTCTATCAACATTTGGAAAAACACTGTATTCTATTATTGCCTAAACCAAACCCTTTTACAATTATGTGTTTATAAATCTTTCTCTCCTACTAGAAAGATACTGAGGACAGCAAACATATCACATTTGTTTCTGTATCCCTAGAATCTAGTCCAATGGCTCTTAAGCATTATGTGAATAATGTATATATGTTGAATTAATGAGATAGCTTTCTCTTTCCTAAAGTTTGACATAACCTCATTTTCCTCAAATACTGATTCTATTCTATACTTTTTTTCCCTGCAGATTTCAAAGCACTTCAACTCATTAACCACAAAGATAGCATTTGATCATATAGTATGCATTGTTTGTTAGCTCTTTTATTAGTTATTCAATTGATTAGTTAATTCATGAATATATTAATTCATGTAATACTCAGATATTTCAGGGTTTTTATGTTTTAAGGACAGGCAAAGCACCTGGAAAATAATTTTTAATATCCAAAGGTTTCTAGTGTAGTGCTAAGGACACACACTAGTTGTGTAAATTTGGTCAAGTTACTTAAGATCCCTTTGCTCCAGTTTTCACTGTTATTAAATGGAAATGCAACAGCATACTGTATTTGTAGTAAAGATTAAATGAGTTATATAGGTGAGGTGTAGCCATAGAATAAGTACTGTAGAACTGTTTGTCGTTGTTATTATATTAGCTGATCGACAAATTCATACAAACCTTTCTGAGATCACATACTTTATGACTGAAGAGAAAGAATTTTAACAATAGTAATCTAAGAAAGATTTTCTCTATTTTCCAAAGTCCATAAAGGGGATTTTTTTAATAATCATGAAATAATTTAATTTTATAAAGCATGGTGATACATTTAAACACAATTATGAGGAATTAATGATTAATCAAGTTACCTGTCCTGCTTAAATACAGTAACTTGTGAACATACTGAATTGTTTTATTCTAAAACATTTGGCCATTATTCTTTAGACTTTTTGAGGTGGAAAAAAAAAGGTCAGTCCAGCCTCATTTGGGCAGGTTTTTCTTAAATATACTTACCTGAATTTAGGAACTCATAGTCACAGTGATTTTGACTTTTTTTTAGTACTTTTAAATTGTTATTCTAAAATAGCAAAGCTAAATGGCAAAGGTTGGGCCATAAAAATAATTTTAGGCCCTTCTCTATTAATTTAGGTATATTTTTCAACTAATTTATTTCCTAACTTAAAAAAAATCTAACTGTATTAGAGTTGGCAAAGTATGGGGCTAGAAAGGAATCTGAAAGCCTGGCCTCATGTCCTAGATCTGTGACTTCCTTAGTGTGTTCACCCTGAGCAAGCAAGACTTCTCTGAACCTTCATGTCCTCATTTGAAAATGTGATGTGCAGAAAAAATAGAAAATGTAAGTAGAGTGCCTCACACATTGTTTGGTACAGTAGATGCACTATGAAGGTTATTTCCATCACCCCCAAGCCTTCTCCTCCTTGGAACTATGATTTATCTACTCAAAACAGAACAATGATTTTTCATTGCTTTTATTTGAAATCCTAGCATTTCTTTTTCCATAGAAGCTTAATAATTGGTGTCATTGGCAGCCACTTTCTTAAAAATTTATATTTAAAAATCATGCAAGATCCTTAGAAACATCTAATTCCATGTTCCTTCTAGTACTTTAATCATCATTGCCAGAGCCCTGCAACCTGATTTTACACACTTTTTTTGAACATCTCTGTTTTCTAGGAACTCTTCTCTTTCCATAGAAAGAGTTGCATTTTAAGTCTATTCATCTCTGCTAAGATCTGAAATTTCCCTCCCCTAGTTTCTCTTCATTAACTCCATCCTGACTCCTCAGGTACCCATATAACAAGTCTGATCTGTCTTTGGATGCCAGCCCTTAGCTGTTATCATCCAGCTGGCCTGCTGCCCTCTTTCACCTTTTCTTCTCTCAAAGGAAGGCTATTACTTGCTGAGATTTGAAACAAGTTATTTACTATCTTTGGGCATTCGGTTTATTCAGCTAAAAGTATGGATAATAATATCTGCTTTTCTTGGTTGTGAGGAATAAATAAAATGATATATACCATTCAACAAGTATTAGCACCTTTGTGTGCCAGGCATTAGTCTAGCAAATGGGGATTTAAAGGTGAACAGAATGTACGGATTTTCTGCTCTCATGAGCTCACTTTCTTGTGGGGTGGCAGAAAGTATACAACCTATAGTGTAGTATAGAAAATAAATAAAATAGATAATAGGTCAGTAGGTAGGGCTAAGTACTAATAAGAAAAATAGAGTAATAGGCTATTTGAAACATTGGAACATGGGGTATTAAATTTTAGATAGGGTATGCAGGGAAGAATTATTAGCAATGTAATATTTGAATAGGCCTGGAGGACTTTGGGAAGGAGGTAGATGAATTTGAGGAGAAAGACCATTTCACGTGGTTGGAGCAGCGAGCATGAACACCTTGAAGTAGGATTTTGATGACCACCTCTCTCTGACAATAACAATCAGTAAATGTTAATATCTCTTTTTTCTACTGCAATGTTTTGAATTTAACCCAGTTGTCTCCAAACTTTCATTGATTGTGATTAATTATCAAATTAGAACATGTATCCCCATATATTTTTACTGTGTATTTGTTTACTTGTTTATAAATTAAATGCATTTTCTATTATACCTATATAATATGTATGATATAAAAGGAAAGGGAAGAGGGGAGGGACAATATAGGGGTAGGGTAGTAGGAGGTACAAACTATTAGGTATAAAATAAGTTACAAGGATATATTGCACAACTGTGGGAATATAGCCCATATTTTATGATAACTATAAATGGAGTGTAACCTTTAAACATTGTGAATCACTGTATTGTACGCCTGTAACTTATACAATATTGTGCAGCAACTATACTTCAATAAGAAATAAAAAATTAAAAAGGAAAGGAAAACAGAAATAGTAAGAATGAGAAATACATAAATAAGAATTCTACTATTTTCTTCCAAACTCAGAAATATCTTTTTATATACTCTAAAAGACAAATTGTAGCCCTCTGGATGTAGTTATAATACTTCATCACCTTTATCTTTTTCTGTCTTTTTATTTTTCAAAACTATCTTCACATACGTTTCTTTTTTAAAGTTTTTCAAGATTAATCATCAGACTCATCAGAAGTGGGGCAACTGAAACTTTACCAGAGACTCCCCAGGGTGAAAATTGATTCTTGATCCTTTACTGTTCTTCCTCTGAAAGATCAAAGAAAACACTATATAAAGAGTGAGTCTTACCTTCAAATCAGAATTTGTGAATTAGACTATTTAATACATAGTCTGCTTATACTTTCTGCTTGTTGAAATATCATGTGCATGAGGGAACTAGGTCAATGTTACACAAGGAAATTCTTATTTTTTCACTTTACAATCATATGTAATAAGATTAGATAAAGAGTTGATATTTCTCTAGTGAGATTAGTTGATGACAGGTATTTTGACCCCTCATTTTCAGGTAGAGGAACAGAATATGAAGGAGTCAAATTTTGTCCAAGGCCACTTTTGGAATCAGTAATAAAATTCAGATGTGTAGGTTAACGGTCTGTGTTTTAGTCCCAAAAATAGATAGTTTCATAGAGGAGGACACAGACTGCAGAAAGCTGTTAGACTTAAAAAAGCAACTATGAAATAATGACTATCCTGAAAATAAGTGGTTTCTCTTTTTAACAACTTGCAAAATCTTGTCAAAGAAAACAAGAGACCCGGAGAGGAGAGAAACCCTTCCAAGCCCCCTCCTGGGAGGATGGGTGTCCTCTAAGGAGCATTTCAATGTGAACACTCCTGTTTTCCATCTCATAACTGAGACACACTGTAAGCTCACTCTTCAACATGTTCTGAACTTATTTTATCAAGTTGGGGGTAATTCACCAAAAAAGTGAAATGTGAGTTATTTCTATGTCCTCAAGAATCACATAAAAATTTCAGAACTATCTTTTCTTTTCAAAACTGACAGGAAGAAGCTAACAACATCTGATTGCTCACCTAGTGTCAGCCACATTTCATGTATGAATTCCTCTAACCATTGAAACAAACTTGAGAGGAAAATGTTATTTTACACATTTAGAGATGAGAAAACTAGGGCCAAAAAAGTTATGTACACTGTGCTCACATCCACTTAATGATTTTGTAGTTTCAGGCTCAATGACCTGTCTCCTAAACAAAGATACAAATAGATATACCCATGCTTATTTTCTTTATTTATATTTGATGCTTTTTAACATTTTTATTAAGACTCTAATTATTACTGACAATAATTTTATTTTTATTTTATTGAGATATAGTTGATTTACAATATTATATTAGTTTCAGGTGTATAACACAATGATTTAAATTTTTTAATAGATTATACTCTACTTATACTTGTTCTAAAGTATTGGCTATATTCCCAGTGCTATACAATGTATCTTTGTAGCTTATTTATTTTAGACACAGTAGTTTGTGTCTCTTAGTCCCCTACCCCTAGGTTACCTATCTCCCCTTCCTTCTTCCCGCTGGAAACTACTAGTTTGTTCTCTATATCTGTGAGTCTGTTTCTTTTTTGTTATATTCACTAGTTTGTTTTACTTTTTTAGATTCTACATATAAGTGATAAAATAGAGTATCTGTCTTTCTCTGTGTGACTTATTTCACTAAGTGTAATACCCTCCAGGTCCATTTATGTTGTTGCAAATGGAAAAATTTCATTCTTTTTTATAGCTGAGTAGTATTCCATTGTATGTATGCATACATACATACATACAATGTATGTAAATATATATCCCACATCTTCTCTATCCATTATCTATTGATGGACACTCAGGTTGTTTCTATATCTTGGCTATTATAAATAATGCTGTTATAAACATCAGAGTGCATGTATTTTTTCAAATTAATGTTTTCTTTTTCTTTGGATATATACCCAGGTGTGGATTCCTGGATCATATGATAGCTCTATTTTTAGTGTTTTGAGGAACTTTCATACTGCTTTCCACAGTGGCTACACCAACTTACATTCCCACCAGCAGTGTATAAGTGTTCCCTTTTCTCCACACACTCCCGAACATTTGTTATTTGTGGTCTTTTTGATGATAGCCATTCTGACAGGTGTGAGGATTATCTCATTGTGGTTTCGATTTGCTTTACCTAATGATTAATAGTATTGAACATCTTTTCACATGCCTGTTGGTCATCTCTTATGTCTTCTTTGGAAAAATGTCTATTCAGGCCTTCTACCCAATTTTAATAAAGTTTTTTTTATATTGAGTTGTATGAGTTGTTTATATACTTTGGGTATTAACCCCTTTGTTGTCATATCATTTGCAAATATTACTGGCTGCAAAATAAATATTCCCTTTCAGGCTTTTTTTTTAAATTAATTTTTATTGGAGTATAGTTGCTTTACAATATTGTGTTAGTTTCTGCTGTACAGCAAAGTGAATCAGTTATATATATATATCTCCTCTCTTTTTTAGATTTCCTTCCAATTTAGATCACCACAGAGCACTGAGTAGAGTTCCCTGTGCTATACAGTAGGTTCTCATTAATTATCTATTTTATACATAGCAGTGTATATATGGCAATCCCAATCTCCTAATTTGTCCTCCTTTTAGTTTTTTCAGATGAATCTCCCAAACTTAACCTGATCACTACCAAACATTTAAGTATTATTTTCTATAGAAACAGCTTAGGAACATAAAGTGAACATACCATTTTGCTAAATAAATCATATTTGGGGACCCATTTTACTTTCACCAGTATCCAGTAATAGAACTCATCAGAGTAACCCAGTTGACATAATGAGATATAATTATCCATCCCAATTATTCATTTAAAATTGTAATTCAAATTACTGTACATTTAAAAAATCATAACATATAATTGTAATCTTTCAATATGTATATATTATGAAGTAAGAATATTTTGTTTCTTAACTTATATGAGTTTGTTGCCCTACAAACCCCTTATTATCCAAATAACAAATATTTGTTTATGGTTCATCCTTTTGATAACCTATGGTCCGCATTCAGTTTGATACCACACTCTTAAAAAGCCACCATAAATATCTGCAAACAAAATCAACATATTCTGGTGTATTGAGATGCTATTCTATATGTATAATTTAACCAGTATACATTGGTTTGCTTAGGCCAGACAGATACATTATTTGCCCATAAGATTCATTTATTTATCCTGTATTTTGAGGAGTTTGTAAACCTATAATGTAGGAGTTCAAGAAATGGATTCTGGAGTTGCTTGCCAGGAATTTTGTGCATCGGTGAAGTCTACAAGAGAATGATGGTTATAGAAGTTTCAAGGTGAGGCTTGAAACTTGAAACTTGAAGTGGATAAATTATTAAAGTGAGAGAAATGAAGGGCTTTCCAATGAATGGCACATGCAGTCAGTAAGGTATTATTTTGCTAGAGCTGACATAACAGAGTACCACACACTGAGTGGCTTAAACCACAGAAATGTATTATCTCACAGTTTGGAGGTTAAAGTCCAAGATTAAGGTGTTGACAGGGTCAGTTCCTTCTGAGGACTATGAAATAATATGTTCCATGCCTCTCCCCTAGCTTCTGGTACTTTGATGGCTACCTTTTGTAATCCTTGATATGCAGAAACATCACTTCAATCTCTGCCTTCATTTCCACATGGCATTCTCCCCATACGTGTGTCCCGTCTTATAAGGACACAAATGATATTGGGTTAGGAGCACATCCTCAAGAGCCTGAGAATAGCTTTCAGAAAGTACAAAGCTTTTTTGGGGGAGGATTTTATTTTACTTATTTATTTTTATTTTATATTGGAGTATAGTTGATTAACAGTGTTGTGTTAGATTTAGGTGTACAGCAAAGTGATTCAGTTATACATAAAAATGTATCTACTCTTTTTCAAATTCTTTTCCCAATTCAGTTATTACAGAATACTGAGCAGAGTTTCCTGCTGCTATACCTTATGTCCTTGTTGGTTACCTGTTTTAAATATAGCAGTGTGTACATGTCAATCCCAAACTCCCAATCTATCCCTCCCCCGCAACCTGGTAACTATTAGTTTATTCTCTAAGTCTGTGAGTCTGTTTCTATTTTGTAAAAAGTTCATTAGTATCATTTTTTTTAGATTTTGCATATAAGCAATATCATATGATATTTGTCTTTTTCTGTCTGACTTACTTCACGTAGTATGGTAATCTCCATGTCAATCCATGGAGATTGTTGCTGCAAATGGTGTTATTTCATTCTTTTTAATGACTGAGTGATATTCCATTGTATATATGTACCACATCTTCCTTACCTATTCATCTATCAATGGACATTTAGGTTGCTTCCATGTCTTGGCTACTGTACTGCAATGAATATTGGGGTGCATACATCCTTTCAAACCATGTTTTTCTCTGGATATATGCCCAGGAGTGGGATTGCTGGATAATATGGTAGACTTCAGACTATACTACAAAGCTACAATCATGAAAATAGTATGGTACTGACACAGAAACAGAAGTGTAGATCAATGGAACAGGAGAGAAAGCCCAGAAATAAACCCACACACTTACTGCCAATTAATCTATGACAAATGAGGCAAGACTATGAAATAGAGTAAAGACAGTCTCTTCAATAAATGGTGCTGAGAAAACTGGACAGCTACAAGTAAAAAAATGAAATTAGAACATTCTTTAATACCATACACAAAAATAAACTCAAAATGGATTGAAGACCTAAATGTAAGACCAGCTAGTATAAAACTCTTAGACGAAAATATAGGCAGAACACTCTCTGACATAAATCCCACAGTAATAGAAATAAAAACAAAAATAAACAAATGGGACCTAATTAAACTCAAAAGCTTTTTACACAGCAAAGGAAACCATAAACATAACAAAAAGACAACCCACAGAATGGGAGAAAATATTTGCAAAGAACTCGACTGATAAAGGATTAGTCTCAAAAATTTTCAAAAAGCTCATGTGGCTCAATATCAAAAAATCAAACAACCCAATCAAAAAATGGGCAGAAGATCGAAATAAACATTTCTCCAAAGAAGACATACAGGTGGCCAAGAGGCACATGAAAAGCTGCTCAACATCACTAATTGTTAGACAAATGCAAGTCAAAACTACAATGAGATATCACCTCACACCAATCAGAATGACCATCATAAAAACTCTGCAAACAATAAATGCTGGAGAGGGTGTGGAGTAAAGGGAAACCACCTACACTATTGTTGGGAATGTAAATTGGTAGAGCCACTATGGAGAACATTAAGAAGATTCCTTAAAACATAGGCAGAGGGCTTCCCTAGTGGCGCAGTGGTTGAGCGTCCGCCTGCCGATGCAGGGGACACAGGTTCGTGCCCCAGTCTGGGAAGATCCCACATGCTGCAGAGTGGCTGGGCCCGTGAGCCGTGGCCGCTGAGCCTGCGCGTCCAGAGCCTGTGCTCCGCAACGGGAGAGGCCACAACAGTGAGAGGCCCATGTACCGCAAAAAAAAAAAAAAAAAGGCAGAACACTCTATGACATAAATCACAGCAAGATCCTTTGTGAACCACCTCTTAGAAAAATGGAAATAAAAACAAAAATAAACAAATGGGATGTAATGAAACTTAAAAGGTTTTGCACAGCAAAGGAAAACATAAACAAGATGAAAGGACAACCCTCAGAATGGGAGAAAATATTTGCAAATGAAGCAACTGACAAAGGATTAATCTCCAAAATTTACAAGCAGCTCATGTAGCTCAATATCACAAAAACAAACAACTCAATCCAAAACTGGGCAGAAGACCTAAATAGACATTTCTCCAAAGAAGATATACAGATTGCCAATAAACACATGAAAGGATGCTCAACATCATTAATCATTAGAGAAGTGCAAATCAAAACTACAATGAGGTATCACTTCATACCAGTCAGAATGGCCATCAGCAAAAAATCTACAAACAATAAATGCTGGAGAGGGTGTGGAGAAAAGGGAACCCTCTTGCACTGTTGGTGGGAATGTAAATTGATATAGCCACTATGGAAAACAGTATGGAGGTTCCTTAAGACACTAAAAATAGAACTACCATATGACCCAGCAATCCCACTACTGGGCATATACCCTGAGAAAACCATAATTCAAAAAGTCATATACCACAATGTTCATTGCAGCTCTGTTTACAATAGGCAGGACGTGGAAGCAACCTAAGTGTCCATCAATAGATGAATGGATAAAGAAGATGTGGCACATATATGCAATGGAATATTACTCAGTCATAAAAAGAAACGAAATTGAGTTATCTGTACTAAATACAGAGTGAAGTAAGTCAGAAAGAGAAAAACAAATACCATATGGTAACACATATATATGGAATCTAAAAAAAAAAAAAAAAAAAAAAAAAAAAACTGGTTCTGAAGAACCTAGAGGCAGGACAGGAATAAAGTCACAGACATAGAGAATGGACTTGAGGACACAGGGAGTGGGAAGAGTAAGCTAGGACGAAGTGAGAGAGTGGCATGGACATATATACACTACCAAATGTAAAATAGATAGCTAGTGGGAAGCAGCTGCATAGTACAGGGAGATCAGCTTGGTGCTTTGTGACTACCTAGAGGGGTGGGATAGGGAGGGTAGGAGGGAGACACAAGAGGGAGGAGATATGGGGATGTATGTATATGTATAGCTGATTCACTTTGTTATAAAGCAGAAACTAACACACCATTGTAAAGCAATTGTACTCCAATAAAAATGTTTTTAAAAAGATAGAAAAAAAATAGAGCTATCATATGAGCTAGAAAGTACAAAGCTTAAAAAACAAACAAACAAAAACTAATTAGCCCCTCTCTTGGTTCCTATCTTTTTCCTCAATTTGGTCATTTGGCACCTTGACTGGTCAGGGTCCTAGAAGAAAAAAAAAAAAAGGAGTGATGGACTACAGAAATAAGGATAATGAAGGGACTTTTTATAAATGTGTGGACGGGTAAAGGAAATCAACAATGGATGATGGATTACCCTCGGGCTTTCCAATAGGAGGAAGCACTTATAGCTGCAGGGGCAAGGGGGTGGGTATTAGAAACCAGGAAGACTGTTCCATGTAGGAAAGTGTCATCCAACAAGAGCCTTTGAAAGAGGAATGCAGGTACCACCAAAGTGATCATCTTGCCCTCAATTGTATGGTTAAAATTCTTTGTAAAGACATCTAGGTCTAGTGTTTTATTTGTGGCAGAGGATTTAACTATTGACTAAGTTTTCTTTTTGGCTATTAAACTAGTCCATTTTTTAAAAATAGAAGTAGTTGCAATAAGTTGAGTTTTCTATAAATATTATCTAGGTTTTTAATTGATAGGCATATAATTTTCATAATATCCCATTGATCACTAAAATATCTATAGTTTTATTTTCTTTTTTATTAGTATTTTTATTTTACACCTTTCTATTTTTATTTATTACTCTTGACAGTGATTTACCATTTTTTTGTTCTTTTTCAAGAGCCAGATATTGGCTTTATCACCCTCTTTTGATTATTTACTGTTTTATTTCATTAGTTTTAGCTTCTATTTTTGTTATTCTCCTCCTTGTTCTTGATTTAGTTTAATTCACTTTGGTTGTGTTTCACAAATTTTGCTCTCAAATATTTTCTTTATTATTCCATTATACATTTTCTAATTTCTTTGAAAATTGTGGTACACTAGCTATTTAGAAGAATGTGGTATTGCTATTATTGGTCATCAGAAATCATAATGTGTGAGAATCAGTTTCTTGTTGATGATTGCTTTATGACAAAGAAATCTAATCACACTTTGTTATTGTTTTATGGGTGATTGAATATAATGTATCCATCAACTCTACCTTTGATAATTAGATCAAAATTATTAAATATCTTTTTAAAAATCTTTTATTTTATTACTTTTTTCATTTTCTCTCAAATGTAATTGATTTCTCCTAAGTTGATCCTTGCCTTTCAAACTAACCTGAAACATAGTTTGATTAACTATGTGGTAAAGAAGAAACACTTGAAATACTCATTTTGCTTGCTAATTTTAAATGAAATAGATTATGTGGAGTGGGTCACGAGTTGATTAACTTTTTAAACAATTTTTCATTTAAAATAAATTTACATATGACATTGTAAAAAGTAAATTTAAAATCAGTATATCCTTAACCTTGATTTATATAGTGTTAATATTAAACATACTTTTTTCAGAATAATTTGAAACAAAGTTTCAGACACTGTGATATTTCACCCCAAGTAGCATTAACAGATCTAAGAAAATAACAGTTGTATATCATTGAGTATACAGTAAGGTTGCCAGATAAAATACACAGCACTGAGTTAAATTTGAATTTCAGATTAATAACAAATAATTTTTTAGTATAAATATATCCTGAATATTGAATGGCACACACTTATATTAAAATGCAATACTAAACTACATTGTTTTATGTAACTCAAATTTAATTAGATGTCCTATATTTTTATTTGCTAACTCTAGTAACCCTAATATACAATTGATATTCAAATCACCAGTTAACCATTTCTCTTACAGTTATTTTCATTTTTAATTTCTGGATCCAATCAAGGTTCACATATTGCATGTGATGGTTATGTCTTTTTGGGTTCTTTTAATGTATAAACTAATTCTAGAATTTAATCTAGATGTTTTGTATTGTTTTAATTTTACTTTTTCATAATGACTTTTTAGAAGACTCTAGGCCAGTTGACTTGTAGACTATCCCACATTCTGAATTTTTCCAATTGTTTCCTTTTGATTATGTTAAACATTTTTCAGGAATACTTCATAAGTGGTTTTCTAAGAGGCAGAACATTCTGGTTACATGATACATATAAAATACCTACTATAGATGGAGTCCTTAGCATGTTATCCTACTTAATTCTTAGAACAACTCTTTAAGATCAGATAGATAACTCTCTCCCACCATCTCAGATATTTGTGCCTTCATCTGTCTCCTTGGCCATTTAACTACTTGTTTCATCCCTGTTACTACTTAAACATCAAACTCTCTGAGCTGAAATGCAGATTCCATGGACCCAACCCAAGAGGCCTCACCCTTTGCTGGTGTCACATGCCTCTTCCATGTTGTCACTGAGGTGTGACAGGCTCTGCTCTGTGTCCACACATGTGCAACCCATGGGTTAATGGCCTGCAGCATGAACTTGACCAGTGGGAAACTGGAGTCTGTGGATATTTCTTCTATGACTAATGTCTTCTAGCTCTCTTCAGATGTACTGGTCTAAGAAAAGGCAGTTCATATGACCTCTTGGAAGGTGGCCCCACATGCAAGCAATTGGTTGACGTCGATAACACTCCCTCCTTCCCTACTGGACTCTCTCTTTACTTGACATCTGTTTCCCTGATATTGCATGCCTTCATAAAATAATTGCTATCAACTTTTGCCTCAATTTTGATTTCTGGGTATCCTAAACTAAGATAAATGAGGAGAATTGTGCTAAAAAAAATTAAGTAACATTCTAGGAATTAGTTTTAAAAAGTAGTAAAGCAGATTTTATTTACTTTTTAAAAAAATTCTAGGACTATTTTTTTCTAAAATTACAACTCTTTCTCCTGCATCATTGTCTTTGTGACTGTTAGAGAAAATGCAACTTTTCTAAATTCTTTAAGTTTGATTTTGAGATTTTAAGTTTTTCGTGTTTCCTTTTAAATATATTTCCTAATAGGAACATGGTCAGATTTTGAAGTTCTTTCCATGTGCTTCATGCCACTGGGTAAGAGCAGCAGCTCCTTAAATCTTTGGGAGAGAGAAAACAATTAGGTTATCATCATAACCTCTTTGTGTCAAAGGAAAGTGTGATCCTGTTGTCAAGTGCTGATGTTTTTGGTGTTAACTGCTAAACATTACGGAGGTCTGTCCTCACTACCAGAGGCTTATCAGTGTTAAATTTTTCTCAGCCTGCTTAATCATAATCGGCTTAAATGAAGGAGGGGTGGACCCTAGTGTTTTCAAATCTGAACCAAATCTACTATCTAAAGTGAGAAGACGCAGTAGTGACACTTCTCAAAGAAATGTTCTACCCAGCAGTGATATCATGCCCCAGATAGTGAACTTCAGCAATCACCTGGACCTTGATGAGTCATCTTCAAGAGAAAAAAAACCAAAAACTTAAATTGTTGAAAAAAAGCTATAGACAAAATGATAGGAGGTACATATTTTGGATCTTCTGCTCCTGAACTGAGCCCTTCTCTGTTCTCAGTGAGGTCAGACCAAGGAGCTACGAGTTGACTCCAAAGTCCTCATACAGAGGATGGATAGAAATACAGATGAGGCAAGATTTTTTATGAGATGATTATTACTGAATCTGGATGATAACTACATTTTTTATTACACTATTTTGTCTATTTTGGATATTTTTTAATGGTTTTAATTAAAAATGTTAAATGAAAAATAACCCACAAAGTCTTCATGTATTCTGTTCTCACTGTGCAAAGTAACCACTCTAAAGTCAAGTGGAGCTGTCATCAACAGCACAAATTGCATTCAATTTGATATGTGTGTGTGTATATATATGTGTGTGTGTGTGTGTGTGTATGTAATCATACACAATTAATTATAATATGTATAGTACAAATTTTGAAATAGACTAGCTTACTAATTGCTAAAGAGGTGATTGCTCTACCAGCAATTCACCTTTTGATTCTGGGCAAGCAACATGCCTGGTTTATTCCTCAATTTTCTTATATGTAAAACAGTGGCAGCTGGGACACATGACATCTATGCTGTTTCTCAGTTATTAAATTCATTTTATAACATGATTTGCAAAGTAAAGACATATATACTCAACAGGAGAAACACATTGATTCACTCTTCAGTACCCAGTGTGCAATTGATATTCTTTCATTGACATTCAACAAGATTAATCAAAGAATAGGATTTTATTAGCTTTATCACTAAGAAAGATGTGGTGGATCTCACCTCAGGCTTAGGTGGGTACGTAGATTCCACGCTCTGCCTTCTCATAGCTCTGCCCTTTTTCTCTGTGCTGGGCTCTTACCCACCTGCTGCAGATTGATAATTTTTCACATGTTAGAGAATATGGCCAAATGCTTCCCCAGCTTCTCATCCCATGATCACCAACATGGGAGGCTTTTGGAACTGCTATTAGAACCATCCCAGGGTGAATTTGGATTGACCTGATTTAGGATACATGTCAATCCCCAAAGCAATCACTTGGGTTGTGTTGACCATATTCCATGATAGTCTAGATCAGGATGACCCATCCACCCTGTAGAAAAAAAAATGATATGAAGCCAGACAAATCAGTCATTAACAGAGATTAGCACAGATTTATTCTTATAATAATAAGTCTTCAAGTAAGTGAGCCATTATGGTTAATCCAATATAAATTGCACTACATTGCTTACAAATAAAAGCTATGATACAGTGTCTTGAAGTCTTATCTCCTACCACTTATACCTATCCTGTATCCTTCTCCACCCACATCACCAGACTTCCTCCATAAAAAAAAATTAAAACAACAAATTAAAACCAAACAAAATATAATAACTAGCACATCTCGCTGGATATGTTATTTTCCCCAGTGCTGGAGTAGGAATAGAAAATTATCTTCTAAGCACTCACACTACCCTAGAATTTCCTCTGTTATTACACTTACCACACTGTGCATTACATTTTCTTCCCTGAACCTATTAGACTCTTGAATAAATAAGGGATATTTTGATTGAGAGTGGCAGAAACTGAACTTGAAGTATTTTATTAAAAAAGGAAACATATTGGATTCCAAAGATCTTAAAAACTCGGGCTTCCCTGGTGGCGCAGTGGTTAAGAATCCACCTGCCAATGCAGGGGACATGGGTTCGAGCCCTGGTCCGGGAAGATCCCCCATGCCACGGAGCAGCTAAGCCCTTGCACCACAACTACTGAGCCTGTGCTCTAGAGCCTGCGAGCCACAACGACTGAGGCCTGTGTGCCTAGAGCCCATGCTCTGCAATGGGAGAGGCCGCCTCAGTGAGAAGCCCGCACACCACAACAAAGAGTGGCCCCCACTCCCCACAAGTAGAGGAAGCCCACGCACAGCACCAAAGACCCAACACAGCCAAAAATAAATAAATTTAAACAAACAAAAAAAGAGCTCCAGAGATCTCTCTATGTATCTCTTGCATGTCTTTGCATGTCTGTTTCATGTTCTTTTTTCCCTGACACACTGAAACTTATGACTACTACTGACACCCAAGCCACTCGCCATGTAGCTGAAATTACTGAAAAGAGCTTCATTCTCTGTCTTTGGTTCCACTTTGAAAATCCCTGAGATATCTGTTGGGTCAGATGATCAGATGTCCACCCCTGTGCCAGCAAGTATGGCCAGTGAAGTTCGGATCATAAAGAAAAGACATGGCTGTTGGGGGGGGGGCGGTTCTACACCATGTATTTAAAACAGTAGCTGGCACATAATATACACTCAGTATAGAAAAGAATTCAAAAGAGACATTATCACATTGATACCCTCTAGAGCATTAAACAGTGAAAAATTTCCCATTTCAGACACATAGAATAGTTCCCAGCTGGTGCAAATACTGGGTCCTCTCTCCTTTAAAGGATCCTTAAGAACAATTGACTTTTCCAGACTTCAGCTCCTTGAACTTTTCATCTATATATAAAGTATTTATATATGTGGGCTAAAGGTCCAATCTCTGATTAATAGCCCAAATCTTTCTGCTGGGTTAATACTGTAACTATTAAACATTTTTTTTCTGATACTTTTTTCCATAGCCAAAATAAAGTTTAAGAAATTAAAGGCCAGCTTGGATGTGGAAACACAACTAACTACAGGGCAAAAAACTAATTCTTGCCATAATATTCATGAGCAGATATTAATAACAAAGACTTGGCAATGCTTTGGTTTAAATTTTCATGGCTATGGAATTAAAATTTACAGATTACTTTCCATCAACATTAAAATACTGTGAATAAAAGACAAAGTTTGTAATAATTAGAACATGCTTCTCATTTTTGCCCTGCATTCAACTTGTTACATTTTCTTTTTCTTGTTGTTGAACCTCTGTGCTTTCATGTTCTTATTCATACTATGAGGGCTTTAATACTTTTCCTACACAAGTCAAAGGAATAATGGGACAGCAATTTATATTTTCTTCTGTTTTAATGTGTATATAAGCATAGTGCCAGGCCTTTTGTGTTAAAAGACATTTTTTTCCACCCTTAAGCAGCGGTGGTACCAAAATTTCTTTATTGGATCTAAGAGGAGGCGTATGGTAAGACCAAGATTTGGGGAACTTGTCTTGATGCTCTATTTGTATATCAAGCATATTGGTGTACCTCAGAGTGTGAGTTACAGATCAAAAAAAACAACAACAATAAAAAAACACAAAGTATTCAAGTTATTTCTCTGTGAACTCCACTCATAATTAATAAATTGTTCTTCCTATCAGACTATAAATAAATCAAGGGGACTTTCTGGATGGGCTAAAGGACATTTGAGGAACATGGAATGGCTAAAGCCCCAAAGCCTTCCTCAGGACCACCATGAGCTATATATACCCCTGCAGCTACTGCTCCAAATTTCTGGGCTCCATCTAGAAGTTTTTGGGTTTTTTTAAACTTCTAGAAATAGTTGCTCTATCGCCGATCCTCATTTCTTTCTCATTTCAGAACAGTGATGCCTTTTTGAGCTAAAGCATCATGTTACCTTATCAGTTTCATTAAACAGATGACCTTTGAAATAGACCTTGAAGAACAGGTAAAATTTATTTTGGAAAAGAAGTGGGAGAGGACCACCAGAGAGTGCTTTTCATGAACCTATAGACATGGAATCTGGATGTCACTGACAAGGATCAAGAACAAGGTAGATTTGAGTGTGGTATGAATTAATTCACTAACTCAATATACATGTATACAGATACCATGATTAGATACTAGAAATATAGCAAGGGATTTGACATGGTCTGCTCTCATGATATTTAGAGATGGTAATGGTCCTTGGGGTATGGTTGCAGCAGACATCAATAGAAGATTAATTCATTATTGTGAAGTCTTCAGTGACACACAAAGGAGTTTGAGTTTTATCTTGTCACTACTAATAACAGCACGTTTTTGAGACTAATAACATGCCAGGCACTATTCTGAGAACTTTACATTTATTCACTGTTAATTATTGGAATAATCTTGCAATATAAAGAGACATTTGTTATCTCCATACTGATGAGACTGAGTCATGGAGTAGTCATTTAACTTGGCAAAAGATTCAGAGCTAATAAGAGACAGGGTCAGGGTTTGAGCCCAGGCAGTCTGGCTTCAGAGTCTATAGTCTTATCATTTATGGTTACAAATATGTGGCTAACATAAGGCTTTTCATATATGAAAATAGTAAAACAAGGTTTAAAGATGCTAGGAAACTCATTGGAAGATACAATAGTATCAGAGCCTAGACTAGACTCCACAAGACTGCAGACCCATTGCTCCTTCTGCTTCACATAGAAGGCGCATCAGTATGGTAATATACAAGAAGGTTTTGGGGACATACTTGGCTGAATTAAGAGAAATACGGTTACACTATAAGAGATAATAATGCTGTTTGCTTTTGTACTGGTCAGACCAGCAGAGAGAAGTGAGACAGTTAACTGTCGTTTGTCTTGCTCTCCACATACATCAGCCTGGGCTTGAAGTTAATGTATTCAAAGGTAGAAGTAGTTTGTTATTGCTCCAGGTGAGTTCAAATTTGGGCAAAAAGACATTGATTGATGAGGATGGCTCAGCTATCTTTATGTTCTTCTATTAAGCATGGTGTATGAGATTGTACAGTCACAAAATATCTCACCATGAACTGCCTTAGGGAGACTGGCTTTACCTCCCCCAGGACTTGATCTATTGTGAAATTAATTCAGTGCTAAGAATGATCAGTAAAACGGACTCAGGATTTATTTCTCGCTAGAAGTCAGCTTGAGGTGATGTCACACATATAAATTAGACCAATTCAGTTCCATTATCAGCATTGTTTCCATTGAGCTTGACACAGAGACAATGCTGATTCAGAGCTATTTCCAGATGGAAAGAGCTTTCTAAATTATCACATCCCACATAATCCTGGCCTAATCCCACTCCAGTCTCTCTCCTCATTGTCCCATCCATGAGGTGTACCCATTCCAGATGACAAGACTCCACTTATTTTGGACCCTTTTCCTGCAAGACCCTGAAATTCCCCCCACCCTCTATCTATGTAGGCTGGCCCAGAAGAAACAATCCTTGAAAATAAGCTAATCATTTGATGAAAGTAAAATATCATCTTTATTAGTGACACATCATAGTTTGGAGGATGTAGTTCATTTGTCCTGCCAGGTAGACTCCCCAGGATTGCCCCCCTCCCCAAATTAGAAAGACTTACTCTTCCATGCACAGGTATCACTAGACCCCTACAAACCTCTGCTCCTGGGGAGAGAAAACTGTACGATATATGACTGAAAGGAACAGAAGAGAACTCAGACTCTTCCAAAAGCAGAAGGAGGAATGGTGCCAAGGATGTACAGTTTATTATTTCCCAAATTCATCCAAGATTAGTCAATTTCTCCATAACGTAGTGAATAATGGAACAGAGAAAAGCTAGGAGTGTTTCACTAATTGATCTCACTCCACAAAGAAGGAAATATGAGGAACATGGGAGAAGTATTTCCCTTTTGCCTTCCTCTACATTTTGCTCTGTTAACACTGTGTTTTCCCTGACCAGGGAGGAGAGTGAAAGTTTAACAAGTCAGTTCTTTCCAGACCTGTGTGGGCCCCTCTGCCAATGCCGACACTACACCTTGGAGTAACATTCAGGAGGACTGTGATCAGAGCTGACTTCCCCCAACATCTCCTGCCCAAAGACTCTAAAATGGGTCAGAAGAGCACTTGACTTAAATCAACTACAAGGCTGAAAATTTAATCTCTAGTTGATTTTCCAGTCTACATTTTTTCCCAACATTGCTCAGCATAGTCTGTTATGAGATCTGTTTTGAGAGCATGGTTGATGACATAATTATACTCCAATAACAAAATTTCAATAAAGAGATTGTCCAAATTTGAATATAAACACTCTGCTAATATACTATTACTGGGGAAATAGTAAAAGAGGGAGATTAAATTCTTTTGCAAGTAAAAGTCCAAATATATTAAATTTCCATAGAATTAAGAATTAAATGTCCATAAATTAATTAATTTTCCTTATGCTAGTGATTTAAAATTCCAAAGATTATAAAGTACTTAATTTTTAGTCCATTCAGTCTCAGTTGGAAGAGTTCTCAGCATGTTGGTAGAAACAGTGTCCTTTTAACTTGAATATTGGCTTCTTTCTCACTAAAATATATCTCCTCCTTCATGGCCTCAGAATTGTATTTGTTCAACACCGAGTCCCTGGTGTTCCTCAGTATTTTAAAGATTCCCAGGAGTTATTATGAAAAACAAGATTATCACAGCACTGGCATCATATCCCCAGAATTAGAAAAACAAAGTAATCCCTGCTCTTAAAAGAGTTATCTCAGACAAAATTGTTTTCAAGCCAATCTTTTGTGTTGCTAGAGACCATAGCAGAGACTTATGATTATCCTGAAAGAAGATGTATGTCTTGGTGGGGTCTTGCTGGGATACCAGGAAGTTTATGTCAATTTCCTGCTACCTAAGACTTGGAATTAAAACTCAGTTGGGCAACTCTCTCAGCAAGAGGTTAATTTTGGCACTATTTATGGTATCAAAAAAATTCACTTATGAATACTGCCTGGTAGATCAGAAGAGTGTTTGCCTTGCCTCCTGATTCAGGCAAATAGTGCTTAATTGAATCGGGGCTCTACAAAGTAACGTGGGATCTACCACCCACTCTTATGAGAAGGCATTTTCAGTCCTTCAGTACTAAGGCTGTTTCTCCTTCATGTATTTTTGGAAGTTTTAAGACTTAAAATAATTATACTTCTTAGAGAGGATTTCCTTCCATATAAATAATTAAGCAATACAGTACTAGCTTGACACCACATTGTGGTGAGAACTGGAAGGGTTAAGTGGCTTGATGCTTGACCCTATGGAGAAGCCTGAGCTGGTTCCAGCCCTAAAATTTCCCTCTTTGGCATTGAATCCTTATTGAAACTGGGGGAGAACAATGCAGTCTCCTACCTAGGGCCAGTGCTAACGATTTAAGGCAGAACGTCCTTTGTGTTCTGTAACAATCTACAATTCATTCATTTCAGACCAAACACAGTACATATTCTTCAGCTACTGATGCTGGAAAGTTCTGTAGTGACAATCTGTTCTCTCCAATCAAATTCTTGCCTCTGCTTCCTTTTTATTACCAAAGCCTATGAGGGCAGCCCCTAGTAACCATGGTCCCCGCTCTTTACACACATAAACTAAGTAAAGGGCAAGGTTGAGGTGCTCTAACCTGCTTGCTGAGGCAGTCCACACATTTGTTGGGGTTTGAGAAGACCCTGCACGTGAGTTGGGTCATTCTAGTCACTGCCTCCATTCACTGCAGTAACCTGCTAAAGTCAAAATACAGCAAAGGTTCAATACCACATACCCAAGCCACACATTCATAAGGCCAGTTCTACAAATCAGCTGTTGTGCCATGCTGGCTGCAAATCACTAGGATTTAAATGAAAAATCAACATGGTCTATGCTTAGGAAATTACTAACAAAGCTTATAGCCATCTGTTCAAACCATGCCCAAAGCCCAAATCATTCCATGCATAATTTATTGTACAAAATTTTACACCTTGTTCATTTCTCAAGGTCCATAAGGCACACATTAGACTTACTTGAAAAGAGCTAAATAAACAACATTAATCTTTGCTATGCCTGGGTCATGAACTAACTGAGAAATAAATAGCAAATAGGAGCCAAAGTATTCCCTTCATTAATAATAAAGAGTCGGTGGGAGGACACAATTTACGTGTGTGAGAAATTGGATTTCCTAACACTAAACATCAGAATTAGCCACACTTACTGGTCACCCTACAAGGAAGTAGATTCTGTACAGTTACAGCATGGAGGAACAAGGGAAAATGTGTTCTTTGGAGGCAGCTCCTTCTCAAGAGGCTAAGAAGAGGAACAAAGCCAAGCAGGCCAAGTTTCAGTGAGAAAAGTTATTTCCTCAGCCCCAGTATAGAGAGAGTTTAAGGCAGGCATCTGAGTACATCTGTACAAGCTGTATACTGAATTATTCCACTGGGCCTATTTAAGTAGAATACAATGTGAATGGTGTCCGTAGATTTGTACAGTGCACAAGATGAACAACCACACTTAGTGCACTGGTAAAGAGGCTGAAAGAAGCCAGGACATTACATTATTTGAGCTTTCTTCAAAAGGAAGGAAATATCAGGAGTAGGGAAGAAATATTTTTGCTAACATGAAGTGCCTAAGAAATTACTGAATACAAAATTCTCATTCTTGGTTCAGTATACAAATTGTTCCTTTATTCCTTCCCATGCATCTGTTCAAGACAAAAGTAGGCTATATGTTGATTCACTTCTACTTACTTTATTTCCTAATTTATTTGTGACTTTTCTTATTGTATTCTCATTATCATGAAGATGTTGAACTTGAGCCAGAACAACTCAATCGGACTATTTCGCTGAATTTTAACTCTGTTCTTTTTCACCTCACTCTTATCATGAATGAAATTCAATATTAAGCAATCCCTGCTCATTATTTTTTTCTGTTTCTTATATATGCCTATTGATCTATGTTCCCTAAGTTTGCGAACTTAACTGACTCTATATCTAACAAATATTACTGGTACATTTTCAGTCTCCAGTAACTCTTCCTGGTTTTCTCTCTCTCTCAACTTATTTTTCTCTTTCTCTCTCTCTTGATGATAGATAGATAGATCACAATAGTATGTCAGGAGAGACCTTCAAGATGGCGGAGGACTAAGACATGGAGATCACTTTCCTTCTCACAAATACATCAGAAATACATGTACAAGTGGAACAACTCCTACAGAACACCTACTGAATGCTGGAAGAAGACCTCAGACTTCCCAAAAGGCAAGAAACTCCCCACATACCTAAGTAGGGCAAAAGAGAAAAGAAAAAAAGAGACAAAAGAATAGGGATGCACCACTGGGAGGGAGCTGTGAAGGAGGAAAAGTTTCCAAGCACTAGAAAGCCCCTTCACTGGCAGAGATGGGGGGTGGCAATAGGGAAGCTTCGGAGCCACGGGGGAGAGCGCAGCAACAGGGGTGCAGAGGGCTAAGCAGAGAGATTCCCGCACAGAGGATTGTGCTGACCAGCACTCACCAGCCTAACAGGTCTTGTCTGCTCACCCACCAGGACAGGTGGGGGCTGGGGGCTGAGGCTCTGGCTTCGGAGGTCAGATCCCAGGGAAAGGACTGGGGTTGGCTGCGTGAACACAGCCTGAAGGGGGCTAGTGCGCCACAGCTAGTTGAGAGGGGGTCCGCGAAAAAGTCTGGAACTGCCGAAGAGGGAAGAGACCATTGTTTTGGGATGCACGAGGAGAGGGGATTCAGAGCACCATCTAAACAAGCTCCAGAGGTGGGCACGAGCCACGGCTATCAGCGCAGACATGAGAGATGGGCATGAAATGCTAAGGCTGCTGCTGCCGCCACCAAGAAGCCTGTGTGCAAGCACAGGTCACTATCCTCACCTCCCCTCCCCAGAGGCTGTGCAGCCCCCCACTGCCAGGGTCCCATGATCCAGAGACAACTTCCCAGGAAGAACTCACTGCATGCCTCAGGCTGGTGCAATGTCATGCCAGCGTCTGCCGCCACAGGCTTGCCCCACATTCCGTACCCCTCCCTTCCCCCGGCCTGAGTGAGGCAGAGCCCCCTGATCAGCTGCTACTTTAACCATGCCCTGTCTGAGCGAAGAACAGATGCCCTCAGGTGACCTACATGCAGAGGTGGGGCCAAATCCAAAACGGAACCACAGGAGCCGTGAACAAAGAAGAGAAAGGGAAATCTCTCCCTGCAGCATCAGGAGCAGCAGATTAAATCTCCACAATCAACTTGATGTACTCTGCCTCTCTGGAATACCTGAATAGACAATGAATCATCCCAAAATTGAGCTGTGTGGCTGACAGGGTCTTGGTGCTCCAGCCGAGTGTCAGGCCTATGCCTCTGAGGTGGGAGAGCCGAGTTCAGGACATTGGTCCACCAGAGACCTCCTGGCTCCACGTAATATCAAACGGTGAAAGCTCTCCCAGAGATGTCCATCTCAATGCGAACACCGAGCTCCACTCAACGACAAGCAAGCTACAGTGCTGGACACTCTACACCAAACAACTAGCAAAACAGGAACACAACCACACCCATTAGCAGAGAGGCTGCCTAAAATCATAATAAGGTCACAGACACTCCAAAACATACCACTGGATACGGTCCTGCTCAGCAGAAAGACAAGATCCAGCCTCATCCACCAGAACACAGGCACCAGTCTCCTCCAACAGGAAGCCTACACAACCCACTTAACTAACCTTGGCTACTGGGGGCAAACACCAAAAACCAAAGGAACTATGAACCTGTGAAAAGGAGACCCCAAACACAGGAAAGTAAGCAAAATGAGAAGACAGAGAAGCACACAGCAGATGAAGGGGGAAGGTAAATCCCCACCAGACCAAACAAATGAAGAGGAAATAGGCAATCTACCTAAAAAAGAATTCAGAATAATGATAGTAAAGATGATCCAAAATCTTGGAAGTAGGATGGAAAAAATACAAGAAATGTTTAACAAGGACCTAGAAGAACTAAGGAGCAAACAAACAATGATAAACAACACAATAAATGAAATTAAAATTCTCTATAAGGAATCAATAACAGAATAACTGAGGCAGAAGAATGGTTAAGTGAGCCAGAATATAAAATAGTGGAAATAGCTACCACAGAGCTGAATAAAGAAAAAAGAATGAAAAGAATTGAGGACAGTTTCAGAGAACTCTGCGACAACATTAAATGCACGAACATTCGAATTGTAGGGGTCCAAGAAGAAGAAGAGAAAAAGAAAGGGACTGAGAAAATATTTGAAGAGATTATAGTTGAGATCTTCCCTAATATGAGAAAGGAAATAGTCAAGTCCAGGAAGTACAGAGAGTCACATACAGGATAAATCCAAGAAGAAATAGGCCAAGACACATATTAATCAAACTATCAAAAATTAAATACAAAGAAAAATATTAAAAGCAGAAAGGGAAAAGCAACAAATAACATACAAGGGAATCCCCATAAGATTAACAGCTGATCTTTCAGCAGAAGCTCTGCAAGCCAGAAGGGAGTGGCAGGACATATTTAAAGTGATGAAAGGGAAAAACCTACAACTAAGATTACTCTACCCAGCAAGGATCTGATTCAGATTCGATGGAGAAATCAAAACCTTTACAGACAAGCAAAAGCTAAGAGAATTCAGCATCACCAAACCAGCTTTACAACAAATGCTAAAGGAACTTCTCTAGGCAGGAAACACAGAGAAGGAAAATACCTACAGTAACAAACCCAAAACAATTAAGAAAATGGGAATAGGAACATACATATTGATAATTACCTTAAATGTAAATGGATTAAATGCTCCAACCAAAAGCGATAGACTGGCTGAATGGATACAAAAATAAGACACGTGTATATGCTGTCTACAAGAGACCCACTTCAGACCTAGGGACACATACAGACTGAAAGTGAGGGGATGGAAAAAGATATTCTATGCAAATGGAAATCAAAAGAAAGCTGGAGTAGTAATACTCATATCAGATAAAATAGACTTTAAAATAAAGAATGTTACAAGAGACAAGGAAGGAAGGACACTACATAATGATCAAAACTCATGGGATGCAGCAAAAGCAGTTCTAAGAGGGAAGTTTATAGCAATAAAATCCTACCTCAAGAAACAAGAAACATCTCAAATAAACAACCTAACCTTACACCTAAAGCAATTGCTTACATCTAAAGCAATTAGAGAAAGAAGAACAATAAAAGCCCCAAAGTTAGCAGACAGAAAGAAATCATAAAGATCAGATCAGAAAGAAATGAAGAAAACAATTGCAAAGCTCAATAAAACTAAAAGCTGGTTCTTTGAGAAGATAAACAAAATTGATAAACCATTAGCCAGATTCATCAAGAAAAAAAGGGAGAAGGCACAAATCAATAGAATTAAAAATGAAAAAGGAGAAGTAACAACTGACACTATGGAAATACAAAGGATCATGAGAGCTTACTACAAGCAAGTATATGCCAATAAAACGGACAACCTGGAAGAAATGGACAAATTCTTAGAAAAGCACAACGTCCTGAGACTGAAACAAGAAGAAATAGAAAACATAAACAGTCCAATCACAAGCAGTGAAATTGATGCTGTGATTAAAAATATTCCAACAAACAAAAGCCCAGGAGCAGATGGCTTCACAGGCGAATTTTATCAAACATTTAGAGAAGAGCTAACACCTATCCTACTCTTCCAAAATACAGCAGAGGAAGGAATACTCCCCAACTCATTCTACAAGGCCACCATCACCATGATACCAAAACCAGGCAAAGAGGTCACAAAGAAAGAAAACTACAGGCCAATATCACTGATGAAGAAAGAAGCAAAAATCCTCAACAAAATAGTAGCAAACAGAATCCAGCAGCACATTAAAAGGATCATACACCATGATCAAGTCAGTTTTATCCCAGGAATGCAAGGATTCTTTAATATATACAAATCAATCAATGTGATACACCAAATTCACAATTTGAATGAAAAAAACCATATGATAATCTCAATAGATGCAGAAAAAGCTTTTGACAACATTCAACACCCATCTATGATAAAAAACCCTCCAGAAAGTAGGCATACAGGGAACTTACATCAACATAATAAAGGCCATATATGAGAAACCCACAGACATCATCATTCTCAATGGTGAAAACTTGAAACCATTTCCTCTAAGATCAGGAACAAGACAAGGTGATGTCCACTCTTACCACTATTATTCAACATAGTTTTGGAAGTTGTAGCCACAGCAATCAGAGAAAAAAAAAAGAAATTAATGAATCAAAATTGGAAAAGAAGAAGTAAAGCTGTCACTGTTTGCAGATGACATGATACTATGCAGAAAGAATCCTAAAGATGCTACCATAAAACTACTAGAGCTAATCAATGAATTTGGTAAAGTAGCAGATACAAAATTAATGCACAGAAATCTCTTGCATTCCTATGCATTAACGATGAAAAAGTCTGGAAGAGAAATTAAGGAAACACTCCCATTTACCATTGCAACAAAAAGAATAAAATACCTAGGAATAAACCTACCTAATGATACAAAACACGTGTATGCAGAAAACTATAATACAATGATGAAAGAAATTAAAGATGATACAAACAGATGGAGAGATATACCATGTTCTTGGATTGGAAGAATCAACACTGTGAAAATGACTATACTATCCAAAACAATCGACAGATTCACTGCAATCCCTATCAAACTACCAATGGCATTTTTCACGGAACTAGAACAAAATATTGCACAATTTGTTTGGAAACACAAAAGACTCCAAATAGCTAAAGCAATTTTGAGAAAGAAAAATGGAGCTGGAGGAATTAGGTTCCCGGAATTGAGACTATACTACAAAGCTACAGTAGTCAAGACAGTATGGAACTGGGACAATAACAGAAATATATATCAATGGAACAGGATAGAAAGCCCAGAGATAAACCCACGCACATGTGATTGCCTTATTTTTGATAGTGGAGGCAAGAATATACCATGAAGATAAGACAGCCTCTTCAATAAGTGGTGCTGGGAAAACTGGACAGCTGCATGTTAAAGAATGAAACTAGAACACTCCCTAATACCATACACAAAAATAAACTCAAAATGGATTAAAGACCTAAATGTAAGGCCAGACACTATAAAACGCTTAGAAGAAAACATAGGCAGAACACTCTATGACATAAATCACAGCAAGATCCTTTTTGACCCGCCTCCTAGAGAAATGGAAATAAAAACAAAAATAAGCAAATGGCCTAGAGCTAATCACTGAATTTGGTAAAGTAACAGGATTCAAAATTAATGTACAGAAATATCTTGCATTCCTATACACTAATAATGAAAAATCAGAAAGTGGAATTAAGAAAACACTCTCATTTACCATTGCAACAAAAAGAATAAAATATCTAGGAATAAACCTACCCAAGGAGACAAGAGACCTGTATGCAGAAAATTATAAGACACTGATGAAACAAATTAAAGATGATACAAACAGATGGAGAGATATACCATGTTCTTGGACTGGAAGAATCAACATTGTGAAAATGACTATACTACCCAAGGCAATATGCAGATTCAATGCAATTCCTATCAAACTACCACTGGCATTTTTCACAGAACTAGAACAAAAAATTTCACAATTTGTATGGAAACACAAAAGACCCCGAATAGCCAAAGCAATCTTGAGAAAGAAAAATGTAGCTGGAGGAAACAGGCTCCCTGACTTCAGACTATACTACAAAGCTACATTAATGAATACAGTATGGTACTGGCACAAAACATAAATATAGATCAATGGAACAGGATGGAAAGCCCAGAGATAAATCCACACACATATGGTCACCTTATCTTTGATAAAGGAGGCAAGGGTATACAATGGAGAAAAGACAGCCTCTTCAATAAGTGGTGCTGGGAAGACTGGACAGCTGTATGTTAAGAATGAAATTAGAACACTCCTTAACACCATACACAAAAATAAACTCAAAATGGATTAAAAACCTAAATATAAGGCCAGACACTATCAAACTCTTAGAGGAAAACATAGGCAGAACACTGTATGACATAAATCACAGCAAGATCCTTTTTGACCCACCTCCTAGAGAAATGGAAATAAAAACAAAAATGAACAAATGGGACCTAATGAAACTTAAAAGCTTTTGCACAGCAAAGGAAACCATAAACAAGACCAAAAGACAACCCTCAGAATGGGAGAAAATATTTGCAAATGAAGCAACTGATAAAGGATTAACCTTCAAAATATACTAGCACCTCATGCAGCTCAATATCATATAAACAAACAACCCAATCCAAAAATGGGCAGAAGGCCTAAATAGACATTACTCTAAAGACAATATAAAGATTGCCAGCAAACACATGAAATGATACTCAACATCACTAATCATTAGAGAAATGCAAATCAAAACTACAATGAAGTATCACCTCACACCAGTCAGGATGGCCATCATGAAAAAATCTACAAAAAATAAATGCTGGAGAGGGTGTGGAGAAAAGGGTACCCTCCTGTGCTGTTGGTGGGAATGTAAACTGGTACAGCCACTATGGAAAACAGTATGGAGGTTCCTTTAAAAACTAAAAATACAACTACCATATGACCCAGCAATTCCACTACTGGGCATATACCCTGAGAAAAACATAATTCAAAAAGAGTCATGTACCACAGTGTTCATTTCAGCTCTATTTACAATAGCCAGGACATGAAAGCAACCTAAGTGTCCCTGGACAGATGAGTGGATAAAGAAGATATGGCACATATATATAGTGGGATATTGCTCAGCCATAAAAAGTAACAAAATTGAGTTACTTGTAGTGAGGTGGATGCACCTAGAGTTTGTCATACAGAGTGAAGTCAGAAAGAGAAAAACAAATACTGTATGCTATCACATATATATGGAATCTAAAAAAAAAAAAAATTTGGTTCTGAAGAACCTATGGGCAGGACAGGAATAAAGATGCGAAGTAAGAGAGTGGCATGGACATATATACACTACCAAATGTAAAATAGATAGCTAGTGGGAAGCAGCTGCATAGCACAGGGAGATCAGCTCAGTGCTTTGTGACCACCTAGAAGGGTGGGATAGGGAGAGTGGGAAGGAGACGCAAGAGGGAGGAGATATGGGGATATATGTATATGTATAGCTGATTCACTTTCTTATAAAGCAGAAACTAACACACTCTTGTAAAGCAATTATACTCCAATAAAGATGTTAAAAATGAAATAGTATGTCAATAGTAATCAATAATTAATAGTGATATTTTCTATTTAGTGCTTTTTAAATCCTGCACATTAATGTATAATATTATGATTTTTAATTTTTAACAAAGCCTTGCAAATTGGGATTATAAACCCTGTTTAAAGATGGAGAGAAACTGCCTAAGCAAAAATAAGTAGCTAGAGTCTATCCAGCTAATAAGCAGTATGGATCTAAAGCACATATTCCTTCTCTTCCACAGTGCTGCCTCAACATGGGTATAGAGTGTTAGGAAAAAAACCCAGAGTATTATTTATGCCAATTGTCACAATTTATAGAGGGAAATTGAAGCCAATTATGTAAAGATCAAACATATGCTTAAGATGTAATATATATCAACCTGCAAACTAGGTAACACAGAAACTTTACATCAAATTCTTGAAAATATATAGAGAAACCCCTCTATCTGTGATCTCTGGGTGCAGCTACTGGAACTTGGCAGAAAGTGCCTTAAAAATAGTCTAATTTACTACTATTCATAAAAGTTCTCATGCGGCGATTCATTCATTCAAAACTTGGACTCCTGGTAAGTATCAGGAATCTTTACTACGTCTTGAGGACATACCAGTGATGGGATAAAGAACTCAGTATCTAGGTGAGACCTAGAATGATAGGGCTATCACTAAAAATGTATAAATTTATCAGAACGAGCATGCTACTGGATGCACTTTAAAGGCCCATGGGTTGCACAGACAGGAACATTTGTTCAGCTTCAGTTGGAGATTGTGAACCTGGATTCTCAAAGTGGGTAGAAGAGGGATCTTTACTTGAGTTGGATTCTTAAGGTTTAGTAGGACCTTTCCATGTTGGGAAATGAATGAATGGAGATTCTTAGTATTAAGGAATGCACTCTGTAAATGCAAAGACATATGCTGAATTTTGAGGAAGAATATAATTCGTTGTTATTGGAATATAAAGCATGGCAGGATAGATGGCTATGAGGTAAAAGAGAGAAGCAGATATCAACTTAGGGAACTCATTTAGGAGGTAATTAGAAGATTTTGCAGGTTTTCAGCGGGGAAAATTTATGATCCCATGTGCCTTGCCGTTTGTTGCTTGTGTATCTAATAGTTCTGGCAATGTAAATTATATTACCTTAAGCAAAATTAAAAATAATAAACATATCACTTTACTGAGGACTTACTGAGTACTGTGACCTGCACCCAGGCATTTGCACATGTTGCCTCTTTTAATCCTAAGGCAACTCTCTGAAGGTGGGGCTGATGTCACCTACATGGTACAAAAAGTTACCTGGTTTCAGGGACATCAAGAACTTCATCTGAGGTCACACGATTAACAAATGATAGGGTCAAGTTCAAATTGAAAGTTTCCTTCTCCAAAGCCCAGGCTCTCACAAACTACATTCCACCTGAATTTATATATTCTGGACTCCCTTATTGTGTTGGAAAACATGAAGTTTTACATCAAGGGAGAAGGGGGAAGAAAGTCATTTGTTGTTGGAGAAGTCAGTTGATGCCAGTGAGCAAGAAGCAGGCCCAGAGTTGAGAGTGAAATGGGTCCGATGTGAAGGAGCTTTAAGGGAAGAGAATGAATAAGTTGACGATGTCCCGGAACCAAAACTAAAGAACTGAGCAAGGAAGCATTGATCCGACAGCGAAATCCAGGTACCAGTGAGCATACAACTGAAGGCAATTCTGGAGAACTGAGACCCTTTGGGAGGAAGGTGCCAGCCAGAGTGCTGGATAGGAAGACGGGAACCGAGGTCTAGTTCGAGACAATCTGCTTAAGGCTCAGGATAAGGTGAGATCAGATATGTGCAAAAACACCTAGGTATGGAGTAAGTTAATTGAATGGAGAGTGTGTGCCTATAGTAAGTATTTATAATAATAATGCTAATAATCTTATGGAACTAGTAGATTATAAAGAAAGCATAGACCCTGGAGAGAGATCATCTGGGTTCACATCTCATCTTTGTCACTACTAGCTGTGTGACTTTGGGCTAGTTAATTAACCACTCTCTGTCCCAGTTTCTTGATTAATAAAATGGGGTTAATGATAATGCTTATATTTACAGGTTGTTCTGAGGATTAAAGAAGATAATACATATATGTATATATAAAACATTTATTATAGCAGCTGGCACATCCCATAATACATGCTGTCATTCTTAAAATGACTTTAATATGAGAAAAATGAAGCACAGAGTGGCTGTGTTACTTTCCTGAGATTAAACAGCTAATATGTGGTAGAGGTAGGATTTGAACTGAGAGCCTGTGGTTCCGTAATCAATGCATTTAACCATTATTCAAGGCTTCTTCTTTCAATATAGTATGACTTAGGCTTCTTCCTTAATATGATCAAATCTTGCTTTATAAAACATAATCTCAGTTGTATTATCAAATAATATTAGCCAGCGGCTGAATTCTATTCACTTATCCAGTCATCCATCTCATAGTTTAAAGGACATTTCTAACTAATGACTGTGTTCAGATATATAGTAAAATGCTTCACGCCTGTGGTTACTCATTGCTTTTGAAATACCGTCAATCTCTGGTGATAAGTTGTATTAATTTTGTTATAAATTTGAAATAATGAAAAAGAAACACAGACATGAAGCTGTTCACTTTCTCAAGCAACCTGTCTCCATCTGTTGTGATCAGTCCATTCTAGCACCCCTCAGAATCTCTGCCAATAAATTAATGTCCTTTTGTAAAGGTGGCTTTTTTGTGGGTTCTGTCATGTGGCTTTCCCCATTACAGGTGAGGTTAGCAAATAGTCACAAAGCAGAGAATGTTCAGAATGTCCAAAGATGAAGCAGAGGGTGAAATTCAACTTTGCCAATGTATCATCCTCAACACTGTAGGACTCTTTTTATTTTCTTGCTAGGAAGTCAGTGGCTCCTGTTAACCAACCACTTGCTACCCTCTGAGATCTGAACCCTGCTGAGAGCCCAGATTCAACTTGCCATGCATATTCCCATTTTGTCCTCCAGTCAGATACAATTAGGGTTTTGTTTTGCTTTGTTTTATTGAAGTATAGTTGATTTACAATGTTGTTTTAGTTTCGGGTGTACAGTAAAGTAATTCAGATATATATGTGTGTATATATATATATTCTTTTTCAGAATCTTTTCCAGAATAGGTTATTACAAGATATTGAATATAGTTCCCTGTGCTATACAGTAGGTCCTTGTTGTTTATTTTATATATAGTAGTGTGTATCTGTTAATCCCAGACTCCTAATTTACCCCTCCCTCTCTGCCTTTCTCCCTTTGGTAACCATAAATTTGTTTTCTATGGCTGTGAGCCTATTTCTTATTTTTTGTAAATAAGTTCATTTGTATCATTTCTTAGATTCCACATATAAGTGATATCATGTGACATTTGCCTTTCTCTGTCTTACTTCACTTAGTATGATAATCTCTAGGTCCATCCATGTTGCTGTAAATGGAATTATTTCATTTTTTATGGCTGAGTAATATTCCATTATATCTATCTATCTATCTATCTATCTATCTATCTATCTATCTATCTGTCTGTCTATCTATCTGTCTATCTATCTATGTATATCTCACATCTTTTTTATCCATTCATCTGTCAATGGATATTTGGGTTGCTTTCATGTATTGGCTATTGTAAATAGTGCTGCTATGAACACTGGGGTGCATGTATCTTTTCAAGTTGAGTTTTTGTCTTTTCTGGATATATGCCCAAGAGTGGGATTGCTGAGTCATATGGCAGTTCTATTTTTAATTTTTTAAGGAAACTCCACACTGTTCTCCATAGTGACTTCACTAGTTTATATTCCCACTGACAGTGTAGGAGGGTTCCCTTTTCTCCATACCCTCGCCAGCATTTATTACTTGTAGACTTTTCGATGACAACCATTCTGACTCGTGTGAAGTGATACCTCATTGTGGTTTTGATTTGCATTTCACACTTTGAGTCTTTTAATGTTCCCTGCTCTCTCTCATTGCCTGAATTTTGCATGTGTTGTTCTCTCTGTTTGGAGACAGACACTATCATTTCCCCTAAATCTGCCTCCACTTATAATGTCAGAACCTGATAAAGTTAGGATACCCTTCACAGACACTTGCCCTCTGTATTGGTTTGCTAGGGCTGCTGTAACAAATTAACACAGACTGGGTGGCTTAAGCAACAGAAACTTACTGTCTCACAGTCCTGTAAGCTAAAAGTAAATAAATAAGGTATCAGTAGGTTTGGTCTCTTCTGAGGCTTCTTTCCTTGGGCTTTAGATGGCCTCTTCTCCCTGTGTCCTTACCTGGTCTTCCCTCTGTGTGTGTCTGTGTCCTAATCTCCTCTAAATCGTACTGGATTAGAGCCACCCTAGTGACCCCGTTTTACCTTAATTACCTCTTAAAAGACCCTATCTCAAACACAGTCACATTCTGAGGCCCTGAGAATTAGGATTTCAACATATGGATTTGGGGAGAGTGACACAATTCAGTCCATAACACCCTCCAACCCTGGCGACCCTTTTGCTGAGATTCCTGGAAAGCAGAGTGCCTCTATCAGAGCTCAGTTTACCTCTCTTATGATTCTCTGTTCACTTGTTGTCTCTTAAAGACTGTGATCCCTCAAGTCATGGCTACCTCCTCCTTGTCTTCTCTCCTTAATTATGTAGCACACTTCCTAACAATATAGGTGGCTAATAAATATATGTTAAACTGGTCAATGATCCAGGAGAAAGGAATAAAATTAATTTAAATACATTCATTAAAGTATAAGTATAAATTTAACTATATATCTATCTATGGATCTATCTATTGATCTTCCATGCACTAGTTATCTACTATTATTTCATTAGGAGATTTGATATCTGTTCGTTCTTCTATACTTGAAAAATTATTAAACGACTTTGATTTTTTAAATCAACTTTCAAGATAACACTCAGCTTCTATTCTTGCTTAAGTATCATTTTCCCTTTCCTTCTATATTTCCACATATTTTTAAAAAAGCTCCTATATTATGCAATTAGCAACAGTTAATATATGGCTATGAGACAGGGTGCCTGTGAGGGATTTTCCACATGAGACATGATTTACTCTGGAATTTAAAGAGGGGAGAGTGTGGTAGTCAAACTAGAAAAGTAGTAAAAATAGTAAATATCTGGTTTATGGAAAGCAGTTTGATTCCTTAGTCAGGATTTGCTCTGGTCAAATACAGCTTTAGGAAAAAGGACCATCAGGTTACATGATTTGTAAACCTCTGTGTTGGACATTCTTATATTTATCTGACTTCATTAATCACAGGAGACCTTCTAAGAAGGTCAACACATCAACAGAAAAGAGATCTGGGATAAGAGTGGGGGTGGACAAGGAGAGACAAAGAAGAAACTGATGGATCACATCTCTGCTCCGTCTGTAAATCTCTTGTGCTCCCACCCATTGCCCTTCCAGCTCAGGGCAATGTTTCTTCAGGTGTTTAATGAACTGCTGAGAGATCAATAGCCTATGGCAGATAACTTTGAAAAATTTCCCTTGATTCAGTCAAGTGTTTTAATTCCTCATTAATTCCGATGATGTAAACCTTTTGTGATTAGCTTGGTAGTTAAATATCCACTCATGAGTGCTGATAAAGTATAAGAAATTCATCCTCTTAGACCTCTGAACCCTACTGGGTTTAGCACTTCATCGGTGCCTATAGCTGTGAAAAATTACCTTCCCAACTTCCCAACTGGTAAGGTCATGTCTTTAGCCAGTTCCAAAGTCAGACAGGATACTTCTTTTCAGTACCTCTCTCCCCCAAATACTACATTACATAACACACACGCACACATACACACTCACACACACACACACACACGAAACATTTATTTATTAAAAATGTATTCTGTGACCAGTATATATCCAACATTGAACTAATTTTTCAATACACAAAAATGAAAAATTACGATCTGAATGAACTCAAATATGTGTAACTTGTTTTATTGTCAAACTGGGCTTGAGAAGGTATAAAATAACTAGCTTTATTCTTTCTTCCACTGTCCCCTCAATTCCATTCTCTGGGATGGCACTTTCTCTATTTCTGTTTGAAATTTTAGAATTATTCCACAACTTTGCTGATGCTTCCCACCCTTCTACGCTTTTTTGACTTTAAAAATCTGCTCTGGTTGAATCATCAAATAACTCTGGTTTAGGCTAATGCAATAATAAACTCTTAGCCAATTTTAAGCCCTAAATCTGATTTAGCCTTGGGAGTTTGCAGTGGGCAATGGGTGAAAGTTGGCTTCTTTCTTTTTCTTCCACCGCATATTATTCAACTGCTATCCCTGATAGTTTCAGCAGAAGAGGTTATTTGAGGGAAATGGCTGGCAGTGTTGTGAGCCAGCATCAGTGCCCCTATGGTATCGGATGTCATTTTGATGGTTCTTTCATTGAGTACTTTTGTGGATTTCTCAGAGATTCTCTGCTTAGGACCTCAACTTCAGTGTCCTTGATTTGATCAATACTTCTTTTCTAGCTCTTTATGCTGACAGCACATAGGGGAAGTATATCTTGATTGCATCATTCTACTTTTTGCTCTGATATCAGAAAAGGACAACTCCTGAGCTTTTGCTCACAGACTTTCTTAGCCAGAACCAAAGGGCTACTCTATGTTCTGCCAACTCCTGAGAACCTGTGTCAAGCTCTCTGGAAGTTTTCCTTATAACCTCCATTTCTCTTAGGTGAGATCCTTGATGGACACATAGAACACCCATGTTGTTCTTCAGAACAGTCCTCCTCTCTTCTGAACCATTTCCACCTCAAGTATATCCTTGACAGGAGAGACCTTCTGTTTAAAGTGTAGGTGTTGATGAGAGCTGATTATTTTGTTTACAATTCAGTACATCTAATGATTAGAATAATTTTCTAGAGATTAGATGTTTGTTCCTTACACGTTAAACTTTATTGCTCCTCCATTATTCACATGCTTCTGGCATTAGGCTTCAAAGGACATGTTTATGTCATTGTATGACCCCTGCACTTTTGTGTCATAATGTACACTAGTCTTATTCCTGAAAGACCTTCCCATGCTGGAATAGCTAACAGTAACTAGTCTTGAAAGTGAGTCTAAATTTTAAAAATATAACCTTCTGAGATTATGTTTATGAAATGTGATGAATCCCTACTTTATCTTCCCCATGGCCAGATCCCTAAATACCTGTGAACTTGCCAATGAATTCAGAGGGAAGTTAGAGATGTAGAGGGAAGAAATAGTGGTTAAAGTATTCTACTTTTGCAAACTTACAAACATATAGGATCCTACCAACTCACTGCCAGTGTCCTTCCCAGAGCCTTAGTAGGGACCCCTGCCAGAGAAAGCTCCTGAAGCCTGAGATTCATTAATTTACAGTTAATCTACTTCTGGATACAATAAGCAGACACAGTTGGACATTTGGGAGCAACTCAAACCTAACAAATTCTGTAGTAAACACTGTGTTGTGCTGCTCAGGTTCTCCCTTTAGGACCCGGACACTCATCCCTCAGCACCTGATGGCTCTTGACAGAATTCCTCTCTAGGAATGGCCCTAAATGAAAAGTTTCCTTCCCGAAGATCCCTCTTTACTTAGCTAATATATATTGATCGTTCAGGTATCAGAGAGTCCACTTCAAAACTCTCCAGGTTAGTAATGGTTATTCATCAATGGTTATTGGTTATTTATGAGTAACACCACTTAAAATCCTTTTTATGATATTCCCCATGCTTGTAGTTACAGGTGTGATGGCTGATACCCACTTACTCTGCCAAAAGGAGAGGAAAAGAAAAACACCTGCTTTGTTTGTCACTGCAACCCCAGGATATAGTACCATTGCTCCTGAGAAAGAGGGTTCTATGAACTCTACCACTCTAGAAGATTATTTCTCTTCTCCAGCATGTGTTCTTTCTCTTCTAGAGAGATGGTGTCATGACCCACTCCTGTAAATCATTTCTATTCCAGGTTAAATTTGGGAAATTTTTTCTTCTGTAAGCAGGTTTGTTGAAAAGTCTTATAGCGAAAGGCAAGAAATGTGGGTGAGAAGTAGTTTGGGCCCACAAGTCACATATACAATCCTTAGGAGTTTAGATTTTATGTGTAGATTCTGAAGATCCATGCCTACATTCAAAGAAATTACTTATAGCTAACTAAACAAAATATCTCTAAAAATCTAGAGTGAAAATATTGAGATTGCTATCCAAGTAATCCCCAAGCCTTTAAGACTTTGGGTTTATGCTGAATGATGACATCTAAATAAAAATGAATTAAGTGTTCATATACAAATTATGGACAACCTGGGTTATTCATCCACTTCCCAGTGTTTTGGGACATTCTTCCAGGAGGTTGCATTTCTCATAATCCCTTATTAATCTAATAATCTGTTTCCACTCAAATCTCCTATCTTGTTTCATTTAGTTGTACCCTTTTCTGTACCAAATAATAATGAGAACAAAACAAACAAACAAATAAATAAAACCCCTTGGCCTTTATTTCCTCAAGGCACTGCTCTGACATGGTCATTTATCCAAGCAGAAATTAACTGAATTTGGAGGTTCATGCCAACAAAAAAATAGTAAAGAGCCAATCAACAAGTAATTTGTAATAATTATTGTTTTAAACATCTTTATTGGAGTATAATTGCTTTACAATGTTGTGTTAGCTTCTGCTGTATAACAAAGTGAATCAGCTATACATATACATATATCCCCATATCCCCTCCCTCTTGCGTCTCCCTCCCACCCTACCTATCTCACCCCTATAGATGATCACAAAGCACCAAGCTGAATCTCCCTGTGCTATGCAACTGCTTCCCACTAGCTATCTATTTACATTTGGTATTGTATGTATGTGAATGCTACTGTCTCACTTCATCCCAGCTTACCCTTCCCCCTCCCTGTATCCTCAAGTCCATTCTCTACGTCTGTGTCTTTATTCCTTTCCTGCCCCTAGGTTAATCAGAACCTTTTTTTTTTTAGATTCCATATATATGTGTTAGCATACAGTATTTATTTTTCTCTTTCTGAGAAAAATAATTTTTCTTTTTTTTTAAAAAATAGTTTTTCTCTTACTTCACTCTGTATGACAGTCTCTAGGTCCATCCACCTCACTACCAATAACTCAATTTCATTTCTTTTTATGGCTGAGTAATATTGCATTGTATATATGTGCCACATCTTCTTCATCCATTCATCTGTTGATGGACACTTAAGTTGCTTCCTTGTCCTGGCTATTGTAAATAGTGCTTCAATGAACATTGTTGTAATAATTATTAAGCAGCTTTAAAGTCAGCCCAAAGATCTATCTCTTGGATGACTTATCTTCCAGAGCCCCTGCCTCTTATCTTAAACGTGGTCATTTCTTTCTATCACAAATTTTTGCATCTCTTTATTTATGAGAATCTTTACCCTCTTCCCTCCTGTTATGCCTATAGAAAACCTATGTTTTTATGCAAAGCAATTAAGTTTTCCTTACCTTAAGCCCAGACCATCTGGGTCTTAGCCTGAAGACACTCTTTGTTCATCAAGAGTTTTGCTAAGACACCACTATATTATCTCTGAGGAATTTTGCTGCAGTTGGCTCTTAACCCATCTCTCCCTCCCACATTTCCCCCCAGCAAACTTTTCAACTGTCTCAGAAATAATTCTAGGAACCATAATGTACAATGTCAACTAAGATAATGGGATAGACTTTTCCACCAAAAAGGTAGGAGAGATGTGGCAGCTGGACACAGCAGGCACTCCTATCACACCTAAGAACAAGGATACAAAATTAAAAATAAATGGGAGAGGTCTCCTTTGCAGGAGCCTAATGAGACCATTCTAAGCTCTCCCTGGAAATTCAAATCATAGTGTAAAACCATTGCATTTGCTGAGGAATTCTCTGAATGTTTTCTAGTTAATGACAGGTTCAAGTCCACTTTCTTCAAAAGACAACTCAAAACCACACCTCCCACTTAAAAAGAAAAGAAGAAAGGAACACTATATAATTAAATGATTCATTCAAGAGAGCTGCATCTCCAGAGGAGATGTTATCTGTTACAGATAACAGATATCATCTGTTATCTGTAGAATGGTCTGATTGGAGAATTTTTCCACAGCTATTATGGGTCCTGTGTGAGAAAATGCAGATTAGGCTGGCAGGTTCATCCAAATGCTGTCATTCCACTTTTGTGTTCACAGTGTGTAGCCATTTCACAGTGTGGAGTGAACCCACGTTGCCTCTACGTGGGGGACTGCTGAAGCAGGGGGCTCCTCAGGGCTGTAACCTTGGCTTAGGCACATGTTCATTTCAAACTCAGCATCATCAACATTTCAGCACCTTCCTTTACAGCTAAGCTCTCTGGGAGCCAAAAATAGATACTATTTGAAAAGCTTTTGCATATATTTCTGTTCCAATGTTTTTTGTTTTTTCCAAAATTAGAAAAGAAAAAAGAAAACAGATACTATCTCTTTGCAAACAATCAATCCAAAATATGTCTGTGTAAATGTGTTTGTCTAAAATGCCCCATTCTCTTCAGTGCTTTATCATCACCTACAGAAATTGCCAAATGATGAAAATGTGACAAAAATCGTTTGCCGCATAAGGTGAAATCATGCCGTGTTTGTCATTCTCTGTCTCACTTACATGTGCAATCTAAAAAACAAAACAAACAAAGTAAGACAAAACCCAGACTCACAGATACAGAGAACAGATTGGTAGTTGCCAGAGAGGAGTGAGGTTGTTGGGGGAGGGAATGGGTGAAAGGGATCAAGAAGTACAAACTTGCAGTTATAAAATAAAAAAGTCATGGAAATGTCAAGTACAGCATGGAAATGTAGTCAATAATATTGTACTAACCATGTATGGTGACAGGTGGCAGCTAGACTTATGTGGTGGTCATTTGGAAATGTACACCAATGTCGAATCACTACATTGTACATCTGAAACTAATATAATGTTTTATGTCAATTGTACTTCAATAAAAAAGATGTTTTGCTTCAAGTTGAGATGTTTTGTTGGAATTCATCACACAAGACCAAAGAGTTTCCTGTACTGGAACAAAAGAGTGACATGTGTGGTATATGAATATCCCTAAAACTCATGGCATTTCTGCTTTGCTGGGTTGAAATTGGCTGCATATTTTTGGGGGGTGTGGGGTGGATTTTATAGCATTTATGATTTGCTGGATTAACAGCATAATTTAACAAGTTAGAATATCCCGAATATTTTATTAGTTGGGAAGAGAAGCAAAGAGTGAGAAAAAGATAATTAACATTTCTTGTACACCTATTTTGTTCAGATGCCGTAATAGACTTTACATGCATTATTGTTTAATCCTCACAAAACACTCATGACCTAAGAGTTATGTGCCCACTTCACAGATAAGTTGAAGTCTTAAACCTGCAATTCCATGAAAGTATTATAGGAAGTTTAGACCACATTTTTCCAAGATGAGGGAATTATCACGTTCCATTGGTGTCAAATAGGGACTTTCCAGGAGAGGAATAAAATAAGAAGAATGAATGTGCTGCCAATATTTATATATTATTTTGTGTAGCTCAAGTAAGCAATTAAGAATAGATTTCATACGCATTTGTTCAAAGCATGTTGTGAACTCTGCATTTGAGTCTGGTCTGGCTTAAGATATAGGTTAGAAGATACAGAGAAAAATACAGCCTCATTATGTCATGGTCACACTGAGTTATTGATTCCAAGTTGTGTCCTCACCTTCTCCACCAGCCCTCTTCATTAGTCTTGGTTCCATATGCCTTTGGCAGTTTCGAGATATTAAGTCAATGACCAAGACTTTGCAAGAGTCAACACTGGTTAGTACAGGGAAGGGTTAGCACCAAAGGCAGTTTTCAAGAACAGCTTCAGAAATGTTTTCAGCGATGGCTCCCCTGCTGGTAGGAATACATAGTCCCTCATAGGGCAATTAAGAAACTAGTCACATCCTTTTGCATGTAGATGCTGAAAATATCACTTATATTACTTTCTTAAATCACATGTGCCTGTGTCTGAATAAATGTGTCTATTATGTGTTTATTTCTGGAGCTTACATTTATGTCATTAAAATATAATTTAATATCAGGTGATAATATTCAGTGATAGATAGTTCTATATCAATATTTTAAATTATATAAAAGTATCTTATAGCATACCATGTATTAGGCTGAAAACCTGAAATGTGTGAGTGTGTGTATGTGTCCTTGTGTGTATTTAGAAACCAAATGCATATAATTTCTATAATTTGAGCAATGGAGATATATTAATTTCACACTGTAGCCCAAGGGAAAAAGATAAACAGAAGCCATAACTCTGGGGAAAAGTATTTTAAAACTCTTATTTAAAATAGCAAAGTGAGATGATCAATTAAAGTGCCAGAAGTTCAAGAAGTTAATTGATATCCAGTCCACTAAGAGCATTCAATGTCAAAGTAATATCTTAATTATAAGCCTCATGCAACTTTCATCTGTTTAACATTTGCTGCTAAGGACAAGCTGTGTATAATTTTGTCCCATTAAAACATACCAGTTCAGGAATCAGAGGAGTAGGTTATAGCTCAAAGAAGATTGCTGCTTATAGATAGGAGAAAATCTGGCTGTTTGGTTTATGTTTTGATAGCAATTTTATGGCAATGTACTATGATTTTTTTCATTTATTTTCTTTATTTTAAATTTAAATAGGTACTTGACATCAGTGAAGGAACAGCAAATCACAGAGCAAAAATATGGAATTAGCAAGGGTGAAGATTTGTAAGTAAAATAATTCACTACTATCATCTCATCGGTTTTCTGTGTCTGATATAAACTACTACTACTATTTTTATTATGTTTTTTACAAGTGAATAAGTTGACTTTTTAAAAATTAACTTTATTGAGGTAAAATTTACATAAAATCAAATTCACTTATTTTAAATTTTCCATAAGTTTTGATAATGTATATACTTGTACAAACACTACTATAACCCTCACACTACATACATACATATATACTATAAATATGCTCAGTACACACACATTTATATACATATACATATATACATATAAATTGCACATGTATTTGGTTATGTAATGAGTAGTGAAACTCTAGTTTACAAATCACATGGTGATGTAGTACGAAACACATTCAACTGGAAATCAGGAAACCTGAAAATTGGTGTTTGAGGGTGGTTGTTAAATAGATGCTTCTTGTATAACCAGGGTCTGAACCCACTGAGAAATAAGGTAAAATAATAAAGTTAATAGAGAGTTCTGAGCAGAATCCATCTTGTGCAGGTTGACGAGTCAATTATATCCATGTCTTCCCAATTCCTTATTCAACTATGTTTAGTGTAGTAGGTTGAAATAAGCCCAGGTGTGGTTATGTATAGCACAGAAATTTGCAGATGCTACAGATCTGGGTTTTTTGTTTGTTTGTTTGTTTCCCTTGTATAGTTAGTTGTAGGACATTTACCAGCACACCCCTGTTCAGAGATCAAAATATTACTGTTATTACTAATAAAGCCAGCATTGGTGAAATGGGCTACCTGATGCTTAACTTTGGATACAGACTTCCCATTTCCATCCAGGCAACAATGGAGCTGTGAAGTCCATTTCCACAGTGGCTGGGGTCTCTAACAAATTCACTGCACAGCCAAGGGCTGTCAACACTCATGCTCTACACAGGTAGGCCAGCTCCAGAGAAAAAGGACATATTTTCTATATATGCCTTGTTGTCGCTTCTGCGTGCACCAAGCAGACAAGCAATCCATCTCCTAAGGAAGGAAGGTGAGGAGTCAAAGAGGGGACAGATGTTTTATGCTAATGGAGCCTTTCCACTTGAAAGAAAATAGCAAATGTGGGGGAGAATACTCTCATCCCTGCCATGCACTCCAAGACTGGATCTAAGCCTATTCTGTTTCTCAAGTTCTTGGGCCCATTATCAGTGCTGTTATGAGTAGTTTCCACTTCTTTAAAATAATTTTTAAAAATTGCCTCAGATAATCTGAAAAAGCTCTCTGAGTGCCACATTTCTACTCTTTACAATTCTAAGTTTCTATATCTGTAGTTTGCTACAACAAAAGCTTGAAGTTTATTTCAATACATTTATAAATTCTAAACAACTGAGCCGTTCCATTCAATAGCCCACCTTTCGGCAGGTCTCTTTTGAAAACTTTTAACAGAGGATAAATGGGAAGAGTGCCCTGACCTTCTTTTATACGGGACCAAAGTCAGAATGAAGAAATAAGTTGTTATATTAATATAAATATATATGTATATTCATAATATATTAATACATGTAATGTATCTGTTCTATCTTACCATTTAGCAACTGAAGTAAATCTTTCTTTTCCCTCCTGAATTAATGGTCAGAAAGAATTACCTTTTCACATGAAGAAATCTCTAGGTGCAGATTTCTGTTGATTTGATATTATTCAGTAATTGTTAAGAGGGTCAGAGGCCCTCAGGTATGTGATTGTCCATCTTCTGTGCTTCTACTTCTTTCACAGTTCCTGTCATTCACTAATGTAACTTGTTTCTCATCAGCCCATTAGTTCCTTAAGGGCAGGGCTCTGTCTTTCATCTGTATCCTGAATGTCCAGTGCAGTACTTGGTATGGCAAGGGTTTGCAGTGTTCACTAGGTGTCTCAGGGAAGGCATAGTGAATAGAGATACTCTGAAGTCTTTGCTTACCATATGGTCTAAAGTACATATGCTTATCAGGACATCTAGCTTCCATGCCTTGATATCTAGGGGTTTCAGGAAAAAAATCCAACAACAGGGAAAAACAAAAGATCAATTATTGTGTGTTTTAACCCCTGATCCCAACTCAGTTCCATATTCTACACCACCTTGTATATTATTAATGGAATTCCTCAAACATTGAGAGAAAATGAGGACTCAAGTGAGCATGATTGCAAGGACTGATGTGGAAATGTTTGATCTTCTAAAATATGGGAAAACCTCTCTGCAGGAGGCAGGACATCTTTGCAGTGTGAAGACTGCTGATGTTTATAATTGCTATCAAGTGAGAGCAACCAGAAGCAGTGATTTTCAAAATCAAATTTTAATTATAAAGAGAAAGCCAAATAGAAAGACAAAGCAAATTTTCCAATTTAGCTCTTACTTAACTAGAAGCAGTACTAAGTAAAAAAATAAATTATTTGTAAAATCACTCAATGAATATTTGTGATTTCTCTGAAGTCCTTGGTTTTATTTGCACACACTTGGGGATACATTTGGTTTTAATAATCATCAGGTTTTTTTTTACTGAGGTATAGTTGATTTACAGATTATATTCGTTTCAGGTATACAACATAATGATTCAAATTTTTTTAGCTTATACTCCATTTAGTTATGAAATAGTGTCTGTATTCCTTGGGGTGTATAATATATTCTTGTAGTTTATATATTTTATACATAGTAGTTTGTACCTCTTAATCCCTTACCACATCTTGCTCCTCCTCCCTTCCCTTTCCCCATTGATAACCACTAGTTTGCTCTCTATATCTGTGAGTCAGTTTCTGTTTTGTTATATTCATTCCTTCATCTAGTTTTTAGATTCCATATATGTGTTAACATACAGTACTTGTCTTTCTCTGTCTGACTTGTTTCACTAAGCATAATTCCCTCCATCCATGTTCTTGCAAATGGCAAAATTTCATTTTTTTATGGTAGTACAGTGTGTATATATATATACACATGTCACATCTTTATCCATTCATCTGTTGATGGACAATTAGGTTGCTTCCATATCTAGGCTACTGTAAATAATGCTGCTATGAACATTGGGGTGCATGTATCTTTTCCAATTAATGTGTTCATTGTATTCCAATATATACCCAGAAGTGGAATTTCTGAATCATATGGCAGTTCTATTTTTAGTTTTCTAGGAACCTCTACACTGTTTTCCACAGTGGCTACACAAATTTACATTCACACCAACAGGGTTCCTTTGTCTCCAGATCCACATCTGTTATTTGTGGTCTTATTGATAATAGTAATTCTGACAGGTGAGAGGTGACATCTCATTGTTGTTTCGATTTGTGTTTCTCTGAAGATTAATGATGAGCATCTTTTCCTATGCCTGTTAGTCATCTGTATGTCTTCTTTAGAAAAATGTCTACTCAGGTCTTCTACCCATTTTTTAATCAAGTTGTTTGTTTTTTTGATATTGAATTATATGAGCTGTTTATGTTACATATGTGAATATATTTAAAAATATATTTAGATATTAACCTCTTATCGGTCATAACATTCACAAATATTTTCTCGCATTCTGTAGGTTTTCTTTTCGTTTGTCAGTGGTTTCCTTTGCTGTGCCAAAGCTTTTAAGTTTACTTAGGTTCCATTTGTTTATTTTTGTTTTTATTTCCTTTGCCTTAGGAGACAGATCCAAAATAATTGTTATGATTTATGTCAAAAAGTGTTCTGCCTATGTTTTCTTCTAGGAGTTTTATGGTTTCTGGTCTTACATTTAGGTCTTCAATCCACTTTGAGTTTATTTTTGTATATGGTGTGGGAGAATGTTCTAATTTAATTCTTTTACATGTAGCTGCTCAGTTTTCCAGTACCACTTACTGAAGAGACTATGTTTTCCTCATTGTATATTCTTGCCTCCTTTGCTGTAGATTAATTGACCATAAGTGTGTGATTTATTTCTGGGCTTTCTATTCTGTACCATTGATCTATGTGTCTGTTTCTGTGCCAGCACCATACCATTTTGATTACTGTAGCTTTGTAGTATAGTTAGAAATCAGTATATATCTGCTTCAGACACAGACCTCCTGCTAATTTTATCCTTTGAAAATAGCACTCTGGACTGTGTGTGATTCCACCATTCTCCTTCCCCTCAATAAAAGACAATCCTCATGGTTTGGCCTGTGACATACTTCTTGGGTTTAGTACCTTGTTCCCATACTCACTCCCAGGGCTTCCTCTTTTTTTTTTTTTTTTTTTTTTTTTGCGGTACACGGGCCTCTCACTGTTGTGGCCTCTCCCGTTGCGGAGTACAGGCTCTGGACGTGCAGGCTCAGCAGCCATGGCTCACGGGCCCAGCCGCTCCGCAGCATGTGAGATCCTCCCAGACTGGGGCACAAACCCACGTCCCCTGCATTGGCAGGTGGACTGTCAACCACTGTACCACCAGAGAAGCCCCAGGGCTTCCTCTTGTCTTGTCTTGTCTTTTCCTATTGTGCTTGTCTTTTCCTGTTATTCAGGAACTAGTATGATCTTTGCAGGATTCAGAGCTTTAATTAAACTCTCTACTGGGTTGCATTACATGAAAATATAGTAGATTCATTTACAAATTATTTATTAACCACCTGTTACATGCCAGGTACTGTACACTGCTGCAAAAAACAAACTTTCATAGCATATTTTTTCAATTATATTTCTTGACAGTCTCAGATTTGTATTGATCATATTGTCTATTTACACAGGAATATTGACTGGTCCCTGTGTGCGCTGAACTCTGTCTTACCTCAATGTCTTTGCACATTTTAATTCATATGCTGAGAATATCATAACCTAGTTTCCATTTGGTGAACTCTTATTCATCTTTAAGGACCAATTCATGTATCAACTTTTCTTCATAACTGTATCTCACTACCTCTAAGCTTACTTAATGGTTATCTCTTCTGGGTTCCCTCAATCTTTATGCTAATCTCTATGATAGTACATGCCTGATTACATGAGAATTGCAGCAATAGGCTAGTGTTTCTTTACAGTAGAGATTCTTACATAATTGTATTTATAATTTTCATATAACATCCCTGAAACATCCCTGTAACATCCCTGAAATTCACTTCTTTCATGTGTTTCTTCATGAAAGAAATATTTACCAAGTATGCCTGAGCAGACACTCAATCCATCTAATATTCCTTGAATATAGCACAAGAACAAAAAATTATAATATCTGGAACTCAATAAGGATAAACTTTGGGGTTAAAAGGATGAGTACAATTTTGACTACCATGTTCTAGCATCCTTTACTTTGGAGAACTTTCCTATCGTTACATTATGTTTGTTTGTTTGTTTGCTAAACAGTATAACCAATGTAAAACACATACCCCATGACTGACACAGAATAAATACTTCAAAATTACTGATTATTGAATGAAAGATTTCATGAATTCTGGCTTACCAATTGCATGACTTATCATGATATCTTGATAAGCCCAGTCTGATGAGCCACATCATCTGGTGTCAATCTCACATATTTACAAGGAAAGCAAAGTTGTATTACTGCATTATTTTATTTCCTTTCAGAAAAATAAGAAGAAAAACAATAGAGACTAAATAAAAATTTAAATTAAATAAGTGCTCTTTTCCACTTAGAATAGGCAATGCCTTGAGTGAATGCAGATCAGTTATCTACTCCCAAATGTGGATATTGTCAATAATTCACTTAATCTTATTTTTCTGTTCAGGTAGGAGAGTGCTAATTAAAAACAAAACAAAAACAAAAATAACAGGTTTTGCTGGCCTCCAAAGCCACTGATTTTGTGTGTGGCCCAGTTTTCCCTTTGCTGAGTTTTTTGCTTTTTGTTTTGTTTTGTTCTGTTTGTCTCTTTTATACTCAAAGGAAACAGATGTGAACTTTGAATCCACATTCACTCCAGATAACCATATAAGGGTTGGTCTTACCTTGGGAGAAGAAACATAACAACCTCCTGGTTACACATCAAAATAGTTATTGCTCTCTGACTGGGGTAAATGAGTGGTGGCTTTATCACCCTATTAGGGGTTTCCTATGACTCTGACCAAACAGGCTACTTCTACTTTGAAAAGATCACTGTTTGATTTACTATACATTGAGGTCACCACAGTACATAACCCAGAATCACTGATTAAATATTTATTGAGTATCTTTATTTTAAACACAATGTTGGGTGTGGCTGAAACAGCAACTTTTGGTACCAAATTTCTTATAGTCAAGAAATGATCAATCTTGTAGAAGTGACACTACACATTTTCAAAAAACTGCAATCAAATTTAATATGTAATCTATGTACAAGAAAAAATAGATAACATATTCTCTAGAAATTTAAAGAGGTTTTGATCACTTGGGTTGTGGTCCTCACTGATTACAGGACAGAGCATTTTAGTTGAGTACTAAACATTGACTTGCAATCTAGTCAAGTCTGAGGATGCCACATATCATTTCTCCACACTGGAAATTTAAAAACAAAATCATACACTGCTGGGGCAAGATGACAGAGTAGAAGGACGTGCTCTCACTCCCTCTTCGAAAGTACCAGAATCACAACTAACTGAAGAACAATCATCAACAGGAAGACACTGGAACTCACCAAAACAGATACCCCACATCCAAAGACAAGGGAGAAGCCACAATGAGATGGTAGGAGGGGCACAATCACAGTAAAATCAAATCCCGTAACTGCTGGATGGGTGACTCACAAACTGAAGAACACTTATACCACAGAAGTCCACCCACTGGAGTGAAGGTTCTGAGACCCACATCAGGCTTCCCAACCTGGGGGTCTGGCAACGGGAGGAAGAATTCCTAGAGAATCAGACTTTGAAGGTTAGTGGGATTTGATTATAAGACTTCAATATGACTGGGGGAAACAGAGGCTCTACTCTTGGAGGGCACACACAAAGTAGTGTGTACATCAGGATCCAGGGGAAGGAGCAGTGACAGACACCATAGGAGACTGAACCAGACCTACCTGCTAGTGTTAGAGGGTCTCCTGCAGAGGCAGGGCATGGCTGTGTCTCACCATGAGAACAATGACACTGGCAGCAGAAGTTCTGGGAAGCACTCCTTGGCATGAGCCCTCTCAGAGTCAGCCATTAGACCCACCAAAGAGCCCAGGTAGGCTCCAGTGTTGGGTCACCTCAGGCCAAACAGCCAACAGGGAAGGAACCCAGCCCGACCCATCAGCAGACAAGTGGATTAAAGTTTTACTGAGCTCTGCCCACCATAGCAACAACCAGCTCTACCCATCACCAGTCCCTCCCATCAGGAAACTTGTACAAGCCTCTTAGATAGCCTCATCCACTAGAGGGCAGACAGCAGAGGCAAGAAGAACTACAGTCCTGCAGCCTGTGGAACAAAAACCACATCCACAGAAAGATAGACAAGATGAAAAGGCAGGGTGCTATGTACCAGATGAAGGAACAAGATAAAACCCCAGAAAAACAACTAAATGAAGTGGAGATCCTCAACCTTCCAGAAAAAGAATTCAGAATAATGGTAGTGAAGGTGATCCAGGACCTCGGAAAAAGAATGGAGGCAAAGACTGAAAAAATGCAAGATATGTTTAACAAAGACCTTGAAGAATTAAAGAACAAACAAACAGAGATGAACAATACAGTAACTGAAATGAAAAATACACTAGAAGGAAGCAATAGCAGAATAACTGAGGCAGAAGAACGGATAAGTGACCTGGAAGACAGAATGGTGGAATTCACTGCTGCAGAACAGAATAAGGAAAAATGAATGAAAAGAAATGAAGACAGCTTAAGAGACCTCTGGGACAACATTAAACGCAACAACATTCGCATTATAGGGGTCCCAGAAGGAGAAGAGAGGGAGAAGGAACCTGAGAAAATACTGGAAGAGATTATAGTCGAAAACTTACCTAACATGGGAAAGGAAATAACCACCCAAGTCCATGAGGTGCAGAGAGTGCATACAGGATAAAGCCAAGGAGAAACACACCAAGACGCATAGTAATCAAATTGGCAAAAATTAGAGACAAAGGAAAATTATTGAAAGCAGCAAGGGAAAAATGACAAATAACATACAAGGGAACTCCCATAAGGTTAGCAGCTGATTCTCAGCAGAAACTCTAAGAGCCAGAAGGGAGTGGCATGACATATTTAAAGTGATGAAAGGGAAGAACCTACAACCAAGGTTACTCTACCCAGCAAGGATCTCACTCAGATTTGATAGAGAAATCAAAAGCTTTAGAGATAAGCAAAAGCTAAGAGAATTCAGTACCACCAAACTAGCTCTATAACAAATGCTGAAGGAACTTCTCTAAGTGGGAAACACAAGAGAAGAAAAGGACCTATAAAAACAAACTCAAAACAATTAAGAAAATGGGGATAGGAACATACATATCGATAATTACCTTATACATGAATGGATTAAATGCTCCAACCAAAAGACACAGGCTCACTGAATGGATAAAAAAACAAAACCCATATATATGCTGTCTAAAAGAGACCCCTTCAGACCTAGGGACACAGACAAACTGAAAGTAATGGGATGGATAAAGATATTCCATGCAAATGGAAATCAAAAGAAAGCTGGAGTAGCAATACTCATATCAGATAACGTAGACTTTAAAATAAAGAATGTTACAAGCGACAAGCAAGGACACTACATAATGATCAAGGGATCAATCCAAGAAGAAGATATAACAATTATAAATATATATACACCTAGCAGAGGAGTACCTCAGTTCATAAGGCATTTGCTAATAGCTATAAAAGAGGACATCAACAGTAATAGTGGGGAACTTTAACACCTCACTTACACCGATGGACAGATCATCCAGACAGAAAATTAATAAGGAAACACAAACTTTAAATGACACAATTGACCAGACAGATTTAATTGATATTTATAGGACATTCCATCCCAAAACAGCAGATTACACTTTCTTCTCAAGTGCGCAAGGAACATTCTCCAGGGTAGATCACATCTTGGGTCACAAATCAAACCTCAGTAAATTTTTAAGAAAATTGGAATCATATCAAGCATCTGTTCTTACCACAATGCTATGAGATTAGAAACCTCAGGGAAATTTACAGGAAAAAAATTACAGGGAAAAAACATAAAAACAAAAACACATGGAGGCTAAACAATACATTACTAAATATCCAAGAGATCACTGAAGAAATCAAAGAGGAAATCAAAAAATACCAAGAGACAAATGACACTGAAAACACGATGATCCAAAATCTATGGAATGCAGCAAAAGCTGTTCTAAGAGGGAAGTTTATAGCAATACAAGCCTACCTCAAGAAACAAGAAAAATCTCAAATAAACAATCTAACTTTACACCTAAAGGAACTAGAGAAAGAAGAACAAACAAAACCCAAAGTTAGCAGCAGGAAAGAAATCATAAAGATCAGAGAAAAAATAAATGAAATAGAAACAAAGAAAACAATAGCAAAGAACAATAAAAGTAAAAGGTGGTTCTTTCAGAAGATAAACCAAATTGATCAACCATTAGCCAGACTGATCGGGAAAAAGAGGGAGAGGACTCAAATCAATAAATTCAGAAATGAAAAAGGAGAAGTTACAATAGACACCGCAGAAATAGAAAGCATCCTAAGAGGCTACTACAAGCAACTCTATGCCAATAAAATGGACAACCTGGAAGAAATGGACAAATTCTTCGAAAGGTATAACCTTCAAAGACTGAACCAGGAAGAAGTAGAAAATATGAACAGACCAATCACAAGTAATGAAATTGAAACTGTGATTAAAAATCTTCCAACAAAGAAAAGTCCAGCACCGGAGAGCTTCACATTTGAATTCTATCAAACATTTAGAGAAGAGCTAACACCCATCTTTCTCAAACACTTCCAAAATATTTCAGAGGAAGGAATACTCCCAAACTCATTCTATGAGGCTACCATCACCCTGATACCAAAACCAGACAAAGATACTACAAAAGAAGAAAATTACAGACCAATATCACTGTTGAATATAGATGCAAAAATCCTCAGCAAGATACTAGCAAACAGAATCCAACAACACATTAAAAGGATCATACACCATGATCAAGTAGAATTTATCCCAGGGCTGCAAGGATCTTCAATATATGCAAATCAATCAATGTGATACACCGTATTAACAAATTGAAGAAGAAAAACCATATGATCATCTCAATAGATGCAGAAAAAGCTTTTGACAAAATTCAGCACCATTTATGATAAAAACTCTCCAGAAGGTGGGCATAGAGGGAACCTACCTCAACATAATAAAGGCCATATACGTCAAACCCACAGCCAACATTGTTCTCAGTGGTGAAAATCTGAAACCATTTCCTCTAAGATCAGGAACAAGACAAGGATGTCCACTCTCACCACTATTATTCGACATAGTTTTGGAAGTCCTAGCCACAGCAATCAGAGAAGGAAAAGAAATAAAAGGAATACAAATTGGAAAAAAGAAGTAAAACTGTCACTGTTTGCAGATGACATGATAATATACATAGAGAATCCTAAAGATGCCACCAGAAAACTACTAGAGCTAATCAATGAATTTGGTAAAGTTGCAGGTTACAAAATTAATGCATAGATATCTCTTGCATTCCTATACACTAATGAAGAAACACCTGAAAGAGAAATTAAGGAAACACTCCCATTTACCATTGCAACAAAAATAATAAAATGCCTAAGTATAAACCTACTTAGGAGACAAAATACCTGTATGCAGAAAACTATAATACACTGATGAAAGAAATTAAAGATGATACAAACAGATGGAGAGATATACCATGTTCTTGGATTGAAAGAATCAATATTGTGAAAATGACTATACTACCCAAAGCAATCTACAGATTCAGTGCAATCCCTATCAAGTTAACAATGACATTTTTTACAGAACGAGAACAAAAAGCCTTAAAATTTGTATGGAGACACAGAAGACCCCGAATAGCCAAAGCAGTCTTGAGAGAAAAAAACGGAGCTGAAGGAATTAGGTTCCCTGACTTCAGACTATACTACAAAGCTACAGTAATCAAGACAATATGGTACTGAAACAAAAACAGAAATATAGATCAATGGAACAGGGTAGAAAGCCCAGAGATAAACCCACGAACATATGGTCAATATCTTTGTCATATCTATGACAAAGGAGGCCAGGATATACAATGGAAAAAAGACAGTCTCTTCAATAAATGGTGCTGGGAAAACTGGACAGCTACATGTATAAGAATGAAATTAGAACACTCCCTAACACCATACATTAAAATAAAGTCAAAATGGATTAGAGACCTCAGTGTAAGACCGGACACTATAAACTATTTGAGGAAAACATAGGAAGAGCACTCTTTGACATAAATCACAGCAAGGTCTTTTTTGATCCACCTCCTAGAGTAATGGAAATAAAAAAAAAAATAAAGAAATAGGGCCTAATGAAACTTAAAAGCTTTTGCACAGCAAAGGAAGCCATAAATAAGACAAAAAGTCAACCCTCATAATAGAAAATATTTGCAAGCAGATCAAAGGACAAAAGATTAATCTCCAAAATATATAAACAGCTCATGCAGCTCAATATTAAATAAACAAACAACCCAATGCAGAAATGGGCAGAAGACCTAAATAGACATTTCTCCAAAGAAGACATAGAGATGGCCAAGAAGCACATGAAAAGCTTCTCAACACCACTAATTATTAGAGAAATGCAAATCAAAACTACAAAGAGGTATCACCTCACACCAGTTAGAATGGGCATCATCAGAAAATGTACAAACAACAAATGCTGAAGAGGGTGTGGAGAAAAGGGAACCCTCTTGCACTGTTGGTGGGAATGTAAAGTGATACAGCCACTATGGAGAACAGTATAGAGGTTCCTTAAAAAACTAAAAATAGAATTAACATATGACTCAGCAATCCCACTACTGGTCATATACCCAGAGAAAACCCTAATTCAAAAAGACACATGCACCCCAATATTCATTGCAGCACTATTTGCCATAGCCAGGTCATGGAAGCAACCTAAATGCCCATTGACAGACAAATGGATAAAGAATATATGGTACATATAAACAATGGAATATTACTCAACCATAAAAAGGAATGAAATTAGGTTATTTGCAGAGATGTGGGTGAATCTAAAGAGTGTCATACAGAATGAAGTAAGTCAGAAAGAGAAAAACAAATATCGTATCTTAACGCATATATGTGGAACCTAGAAAAACTGTACAGATGAATTGATTTGCAGGGCAGAAATTGAGACACAGATGTGGGAAATAGATGTATGGACACCAAGAGGGTAACGTGGTGGGTAGTGGTGGTGGTGGTGTGATGAATTGGGAGATTGGGATTGACATATATACACTAATGTGTGCAAAGTGGATAACCAATAAGAACCTGCTGTATAAAAAAAATTAAAAATAAAAATAGGGGCTTCCCTGGTGGCACTGTGGTTGAGAGTCCACCTGCCGATGCAGGGGACACGGGTTCGTGTCCCGGTCTGGGAAGATCCCACATGCTGCGGAGCAGCTGGGCCCGTGAGCCATGGCCGCTGAGCCTGTGTGTCCGGAGCCTGTGCTCCACAACGGGAGAGGCCACAACAGTGAGAGGCCCATGTACCGCAAAAAAAAATAATAATAATTAAAAAAAAATTAATTAATAAAAATAAAATTCAAGAGCAAAGCATAAAAATATCATACAAAAAGCAATTTAAGTTTAAAGCAAATATAAGAAATTGAAAAATAGAACATAAACCAATAAAAGTGAAAGTAGGAAAACAATAGAGGAAATCAACATAATCAAAGCTGTTTCTTTGAAAAGATCAATGAAATTTATAAATTCTACTAAGGGTAACTGGAGGGAGAATAAAAGAGGAGACACTAATTGCCTATATCAGAGGCAAAATAGGGGCTCATCACTACTCATCTAATAGACATTAAAAGAAAAGAATATTACAAACAACTCTATGTCCACAAGTGTGATAACTTACATGATATGGACCAATTCCTTAAGACACAAACTACCAAAATTCATAAAATGGGATACAGACTATCTGAAAAAGCCTACATATATTAATGAAATTAAGTCAGTGATAATAACCTTCAACAAAAAAAGCATCAGACTCATGATTTCATTAGTAAATTATACCTAATATTTAAGGAAAATATTCTCCATTTTTTCTCCACTTTATTCCAGAAAATTAGGGGGGAACACTTTTGAATTCTTTGTATGAGGCCCCTATTATATTCATATAAAGACAAGATAAAGATATTACAAGAAAGGAAAATTATGGAGCAGGCCAATATCTCTCATGAACAGGTGCATAAGTCCCCCCACAATGTTAGCAACTAGAATCCAATAATATATAAAAGATAATTATATGCTATGACCAAGTCAGCTTTATTCCAGGTATGTGAAGTTGTTTCAACATTTGGAAATCAGTAAATGCAATTAACTACATCAACAGGCTAAAGAAGAACAATCAAATGGTCCTATCAATTGACATGGACACATCAAAAGCATTGACAAAATCCAGCACTCATTTATGGTTAAACAAAAGAACAAAATAAAACAAATTCCAGTAAACTAAGAATAGAGGGGAACTTCCTTAACTTGACTAAGAACATACACAAAAGTTCTACAGCTAATACCTTATTTAATGTTGGTAAATTAGATCCTTTCAAAGATTGGAAACCAGGTAAGGATAGCCTCTCTCATCACTTCTATTCTATGATGGAAGTCCTTGCTAGTGAAATAAGATGAGAAAATAAAATATATAGACTTAAAAGGAAGAAGCAAAAAAGTAACTTATTCACAGGTAACATGCTTATCTATGTAGGAAATTCCAAGAAATGGACAAAACACTCCTAGAACTAGTAGGGGAATACAAAAAAATTCAAAAATACACAATTAAAACCAGTTGATTGCCCATGTACCAGCAAAGAGTGATTTTGAAATTAAATTAAATTTGAATTTGATTTTAAAAGAAATCAAGACTAATGCCCAAATGTGGAATAAATTGAGCAACAAATTAAAGTAACATTGAATTACTTCCCAAAGTATAAAATAAATATCTGCAAGTCCACACTGATGTAAATAAATGAACAAATATGTAAGGGAGATGAGACAAATCTCAATGCAGAAGAATTTCAAATAATTATGGAGATATTCCACACTTCAGAGTTGGAGCATAACCCCCAACTCCTTAAGTGTGAGCTGCTCTAAGTGACTTCTTACTAAAGAGTACAGTGTGGAAAAGGGGGATAAATAAGTTTATACTGGAGAAATCTCACGAATACTACTTCAGTTAGGTGTTCAAGGTCAACAGCAATAGTAGTAAGTCATGCTGAATTCTGAAAAAGTGTCACAACCAAAAGGAGCCTCAAGAGTCTAAATATAATATGACATTATGGAACAGAAAAAGACATTAAGTGAAAAGTAAGAAAATCTGAATAAAATATGGATTTCAACTAATAATAATGTATCAATATTGGCTCATTAATTATAACAAATTCCCATACTAATGTAAATATTAATAATAGGAAAACTATTTGGGGGGATATATGGATATGCAGGAACCATTTGTATTATTGTCCCAATTTTTCTGTAAATTTTAAGCTGGTATAAATAGAAAGTCAAAAATTATCACATTTTCTAAGACATAATTGAGGCTTAATGCTGCAAATGAATCTCTGAAAGAATTTTGCAGTGAAAATATTAAGCTTCTTTTTTCCTTTTCTGTTCCTTAGAAACCTGATGATCTTGGAAAAGTCATTCAATAATTTTTTTTAACATCTTTATTAGAGTATAATTGCTTTACATTGTTGTGTTAGTTTCTGCTGTATAACAGAGTGAATCAGCTATACATATACATATATCCCCATATCCCCTTCCTCTTGAGTGTCCCTCCCACCCTCCCTATCCCGCCCCTCTAGGTGGTCACAAAGCACAGAGCTGATCTGGCTTTACTAGGCAGCTGCTTCCCACTAGCTAGCTATTTTAAATTTGGTAGTGTATATATGTCAATGCTATTCTCTCACTTCATCCCAGATTACATTTCCCCCTCCCCATGTCCTCAAGTCCATTCTCTACATCTGCATTTTTATTCCTGTCCTGCCCCTAGGTTCGTCAGAACCATTTTTTATTTTTAGATTCCATATATATGTGTTAGCATACAGTATTTGTTTTTCCCTAACTGACTTACTTAACTCTGTATGATAGACTCTAGGTCCATCCACCTCACTACAAATAACTCAATTTCATTTCTTTTTATGGCTGAGTAATATTCCATTGTATATATGTGCCACATCTTCTTATCCATTCATCTGTCAGTGGACTCTTAGGTTGCTTCTATGTCCTGGCTGTTGTAAATAGAGCTGCAATAAATATTGTGGTACATGACTCTTTTTGAATTAGGCAGGTTCTGAATCTGTAAGTCGTAAGATTCAGTCCCATTCCCTTTCAAATTTTAGACTTTGCATTTGAAAGAGAGGGAAAAAACTGAGGAATAGACCCGTAGGTACAATGTGCAGAAAGATCATTAATTATTTCCTATGTCTCAAGTGAATTACCAAGCACAGTTTTTAACTATTATGGAAGAAATTATTTATTGCCAGACAAGTTTGAAATGAAGTATTTTTGTGAGAACTTAAATATTATAGCTACTTTTCTTCTTTAGTGATAGTCTTACCTTCCAGAAAAGTCTTTTAGTGCCATAAGAATGCAAGGAAAATATAAAACTAAGAAGAAAAATACAAATTCTTTTTTTCCATGGGGCCCAGTGTAAGTAACAAATCAGTTTCAGAATGAGAACAGCGTGTCCTAATTTTTCTATTGTTGTATGTGCTGCTGTGAAATCCTGCTTACATAATTCAGGACATGTGCCACATAGTTGACAGAGAGATATAAAACAGTCTAATAACAAGGGGAATCACTAACTATAGCAGGAAATATGGAAATCTCTCTCTCAAGCCTGTCAAGGCCCTTCTTTACTTAGTGTTAAGAGAATCCCTCAGAGATAACACCAGCAACTTTTGAGGAAAACAAGCTTCAAATCATAAAGTAGTAAGTGGTAGGTGATCTAATAAAGTGTGTGGAGTTATAAAAGAGAGAGGGAAAAAAGAGATGAAGCAAATTGTGGAAATTAGTTTTCTGGACATATCACATCTTCTCATTTTAAATGAAAAATAATTATTTGGGAAAATGTGTTTTTTTAATATGAGATTTTGTTATTTTTCTTGTGTTTTTTGTTTTTGCCACACTGTGCAGCATGTGGGATCTTAGTTCCCAGACCAGGGATTAAACCTGCGCCCCGCTGCAATGGGAGTGCAGAGTCTTAACCACTGGACTGCCAGAGAAGTCCCAGGGAGAATGTTATTGACTGTTGTATTAGCAGCACAAGACAGAAAAATAAAGCAAGTAATATTTATTCCAAGAATATTTGACAGACCACCTGCTATGTGTCGGTATCTCTCTAGATCCTGATAATGCAGGGCCGAAAACAGTAAATAAAAATACAAGTGAATTAGAGATCATATGAAAGTACACTCAAGCAAAACACTCTAGTTACTTCTAGTTACCTCTTCCTCAATCTCTTTTTTTAAACCCTAAGGGACATTCCAGGGAATTGAAAACAAACACTCAAACAAATAATTGTACACAAATTCTCACAGTAGCTCTATTCAGGATATTCAAAATGTAGAAACAAATCAAAGTCCATTGACAAATGAATAGATAAACAAAATGTATATCTATACAATGAAATATTTTTCATCTGTGATTAAGAATGAAGTACTAACATGTGCTACAACGTGGATGAAGTCTGACAACATTACAAGTGAAAGAAGCCAGGTACAAAAGACCGTGTATTGCATGATTTCATTCATATGAAACATCTAGAATAGGTAAATTCCTAAAAACAGAAAGCATAGTGATGATTGTCGGGGCCTTGAGGTGGTAATGAGGACTGGAGAGGGTGGATAGGTTTGTAATGAAGAAGAGATTCTGCAAATTGATAGAGATGGTGGTTATACTACATGGTGAGCATACTGAATGTAGCTGAGTTGTACACTTTAAAATGGTTACTGTTGTGTTATGTGAATTTTACCTCAATAAAAGCATCTATTAAAACAATAATGTTATCTGACGTCTGGATGAGCTGAGAATACAAATTGCCTTGCCAACTAAAGTAGATCATTGCACAACTGATTTGATTGAGATGACCATCAAGATGACAGAAATCATTTAAATAGCCAAGGCTGGTTGTGTACCCATGTCTAGACATAGTCCCAGCCAGGGCTTTCTTTACTTCAGAATCATTACCAAGTAGATTGTTTTAGGGTTTGGGACCTGGCCCTTGGTTGACTAAATTTGCATGATGTGGAGAATGTTGTACAAGAACCGGGAGATAGCAATTCAATTCTAATTTACTTGAAAACTTCAGCTTCTCTTACAGCTTGGAAGAAAAGTGGTGATTTCCAAGAAAGAAATAAGTTATAACATAATTCAGGAGGCCTTCAAATTTCTAGGTTGAAGTCAATGAATAAACTGTTCATCCTACATGCTAAAAATATGCATAAGAAATAAATAATCTTTAATTAGAAATTTAAAAGTCTCTGATAAATCTGTCTTTAACCACATAAATCAGATGATCAACTGTTATTTCTTCTTAATGTGTAAACTCATAATATCTGTAAAGTTGAGATAGTCACTTCCCCCACAGGCATCAGATGTACTGCATATTGGAAATGACTAAGTTCTTGGAAAGGACATATTTATTAAATCCATAAAATGATATATAAAATCTAGGTTTCTAGAGATTAAAAAATAAGAAAGGGGAGAAACCATAGAAGTCAGACACAATTTGGGAAATAAAAGAGAAATAAGCCCCACCCTATTGATTTCTACATCTTATTTATGTTTGTTTTATCATAATTAGATAAAAACTATATCCAAAATCCATTTTTACAAGAACCTAGGATCAAAATTTGAGCATCCTTCTTAATCTACTCTTTTGAATACCCTGTCCCACCATCCCATCAAATTAATTACTCCAAGGTCTGTATTTTTTAAATTGTTCTAAGTGAATCTGCTATCTACTCCTATCTCTTTAGTTTTATTATCATATTGGTAGGCATGTTAGTATTCTCCAGAGAAACAGATACAGATATGAGATATGATATATGGGTATAGATTATACCTCTACCTCTATCTCTATTTATCTATCTATCTATCTATTTACCTATCTATCTATATCTATTGAGAAAGAGAAAGAGAAAAAGAGAGAAAGAAGATGAGAGAGAAGATTGATTATAAAAATTGGCTTATGTGATTATGGAAGCCAAGAAGTCCCATCTGTAAGCTGGAGAGCTCTGAAAGTCAGTGGTTTAATTCAGTCTGAGTCCAAGAGCTCAAGAACCAGGAGAGCTGGTGTCTGAGGGCAAGAGAAAATGGATGCCCCCTCTCAAGCAAAGAGAGTGAATTCACCCTTCCTTCACCTTTTTGTTCTATTTGGGCCCTCAGTGGCTTGGATGATTCCCACCCACATTGGTGCAGGCATCAAACTTTATCCAGTCTACCAATTTAAATGCCAGCATCTTCCTTAAACACCCTCACAAACACATCCAAAAATAAAGTTTTACCAGCTATCAGGGCATTCCTTAACCTAGTCAGGTTGACACATAAAATTAACCATCAGAGTTGGTAAACAACCTTTATTTGAAAATTTAAAAAGTCAATGCTAAAGTATGTCATAATTCACATACATCACATTACTGCTATGTTTTATAACATGTCAATTTATTTTGTCTATAAACTGGTCTATAAACAGGGATTTTTGTACATTACAGTGATAAGTTCTTGGAAAATGACATATTATTAATTTTACTGCAATGCTACCAAAAAACTAGTTTGGTTTCTACAGTGATATTGAATATTGTATGAGTTATCTATTTCTATGTCACAAACTACCTCCAAACTGAACCACTGAAAACCATAAGTATTTATTGTTTCACAATTCCTAAGGATCAGAAATTTGGGAGTGGCTTAGCTGGATGGTTTTGGCTCAGAATCTCTCATGAGTCAGCAATCAAGACAGCAGACTTGGCTATAGTCATCTCAAACCTTGACTGGAAGAGGTTCTGTTTCCGTAACTGTTGGCAGGCCTTGGGAGTTCCTTACAGCTCACCCCGCTGGTAGAAATCCTCAGAAGATCTTCTGAGTTGACTCATGTAAACCTCTCTGCAGAGCTCTCTCATGACAGGGAAGCTGGCTTCCCCCAGAGCAAGTGATCTAAAAGAGAGCATCCAATATAGAAGCCATCATCTTTTGCAACATAATGTTTGGGATGGGAACCCATCACTTTTGCCATTCTATTCTTGAGGGATGAGTCACTAAGTCCAGCCAACACTTACTTGCATGGGGGGATTACACAAGGGAGAGAATATCAGGAGACAGGCATCACTGGGACTTTCTTGAAGGTTTCCTACCACAAAGAGCAAATACATGCTATCAATCCTTATAGCTATTCATGAAAAATGTCTGGACTTTTAATCCAGATCTGGCCACAAAGTATCTTCTGAGAACTTGAGTCATTTTTTCAAACTCTTAGAATTTTGGTTTTCTTGTCTTGTAAAACAGTATAATCATACAAATCTCACAAGGGTTTTGGGAAAATCAAACGATGATCTTCAAGGCAGATGCTATGAAGTGATGGCAGAGGGTTGTCACAGGCAATCACCAATCAAAAGAGAGTCCTCTGCTTATTGAAATCTCTTAAGTGCTTCCAAAATGTACACATCAGCATCCTCAGGAGAAGGAGGACAAAAAGCTCTTTTGGACATTTGGTATTGGTTTCTGAGTTATATAAGCCTTAAAATGCTTTATTCCTCATCATCTTCCTCAATCTTGTCTCAGTGGCTACCCTTGATCTCCATACCCTTATCTCTATTAGCTGCTGAGGCATTTAAAATGGGTCACTGCTTGGTGGAAAGACACACCATATATAACCAAGTACTAATAAATTCCCCAATTTTGAAGCAAGTATTTTGAAAACATAGGTGCTAGTGGATTTTCTAATCATCCCTAAAGTTTGGAAAAACAACTGAATTTGTACTATACCATGTCTTTTTAAACTTACAACTTGTACCACCATACCAGGAGACTTTACAGTCTCATTATTTCTGTTAAGGAAATGTTTACTAGCTCTAAGTCTGTAAACACATGTCATCCTCTAGGAGAAGACATGTTAGGGAAATGTGTGGAAGAAATCCAGTTTTTATGTAACAATGAGGTAGATTTAACAATAGGTGTAATTTTCCTTGAAGAATATCTCTGCCTCTAACTAACTTTCCTCTATCATTGAAAGCACAGTGCTTTGTAGTCTTGAGGGAAAAAAGCAGAGCTGGAGGAATCAGACTTCCTGACTTCAGACTATACTGCAAAGCTACAGGCATCAAGACAATATGGTTCTGGCACAAAAACAGAAATATAGATCAATGGAACAAGATAGAAAGCCCAGAGATAAACCCACACACCTATGGTCAACTAGTTTATGACAAAGGAGGCAAGGATATACAATGGAGAAAAGACAGTCTCTTCAATAAGTGGTGTTGGGAAAACTGGACAGCTACAAGTAAAAGAATGAAATTAGAACACTGCCTAACACCATACACAAAAATAAACTCAAAATGGATTAGAGACCTAAATGTAAGACCAGACACTGTAAAACTCTTAGAGGAAAACATAGGAGGAACACTCTTTGACATAAATCACAGCAAGGTCTTTTTTGATCCACCTCCTAGAGTAATGGAAATAAAAACAAAAATAAACAAATGGGACCTAATGAAACTTCAAAGCTTTTGCACAGCAAAGGAAACCATAAACAAAATGAAAAGACAACCCTCAGAATGGGAGAAAATATTTGCAAACAAATCAAAGGACAAAGGATTAATCTCCAAAATATATAAACAGCTCATGCAGCTCATTATTAAAAAAACAAACAACCCAATCCAAAAATGGGCAGAAGAACTAAATAGACATTTCTCCAAAGAAGGCATACAGATGGCCAAGAAGCACATGCAAAGCTGCTCAACGTCACTAATTATTAGAGAAATGCAAATCAAAACTACGATGAGGTATCACCTCACACCAGTTAGAATGGGCATCATCAGAAAATCTACAAACAATAAATGCTGAAGAGGGTGTGGAGAAAAGGGAACCCTGTTGCACTGTTGGTGGGAATGTAAATTGATACAGCCACTATGGAGAACAGTATGGAGGTTCCTTAAAAAACTAAAAATAGAACTACCATATGACCAGCAATCCCACTACTGAGCATATACCCAGAGAAAACCCTAATTCAAAGAGACACATGCACCCCAATGTTCATTGCAGCACTATTTACAATAGCCAGGTCATGGAAGCAACTTAAATGCCCATCAACAGACGAATGAATAAAGAAGATATGGTACATATAAACAATGGAATATTACTCATCCATAAAAATGAATGAAATCGGGACATTTGTAGAGACGTGGATGGATCTAGAGACTGTCATACAGAATGAAGTAAGTAAGAAAGAGGAAAACAAATATCGTATATTAACGCATATATGTGGAACCTAGAAAAATGGTACAGATGACCAGGCAAGGCAGAAATTGAGACACAGATGTAGAGAAGAAACGTATGGACACCAAGCGGGGAAAGCGGCGGGTGGTGGGGATGGTGGTGTGATGAACTGGGCGACTGGGATTTACATGTATACACTGATGTGTATAAAATGGATGACTAATAAGAATTTGCTGTATAAAAAATAAAATTCAGAAGTTCAAAAATAAAATAAAAGCCATAGAGAAAAGGACAAATCACCACCAAAAGAATAGCTAAACCAACAGGTAACATTGACGCCAAAGGATGGGAAAAAAAAAAGAAAAGAAAAGAAAGCACGGTGCTTTGAATTCCTTTTTATTCCTATATTCTTATCCTGATTTAGTGTGATGAACTTATTTCCAAATAGCAGCCTTGCACTTTACTTAGATGCTGCTTTCAGGAATTATCTTTCTTTTCCATGAACTTCAAGGATTGTCATGAGGTGCCCAATCTATGTCTTGCCCAGACTTTTTCAAAAACACCTTACCCAGGTACACAGCAACTATTATCCTGGGGCTAAGAATCTCTGGGCCTGCATTTCCAGGGAATCTGCAGATGCGGCTTGAGTTAGGGAGGTTTTCCTACTCTTACTATTATATTGATCCAACTATACCCACAGGCAGGGGCAGTCTAAAGAATCATGGGTTATATTGTTTGTGTAGCTGTCTTTCCAGAATCCAAGTCTTCCTGCTTTAAAGTTTGTGCTAATTCATCTTTATATTCCCCATGCTGGGAATTTAAGAAGCACTCAGTTGATGTTTTATTAAATGTAAATATGTATTGACTAAAATATGTCAGATGAAGAAAAAATGTACATAGAGCATTATGAAATAAGGAAGACCAACTTAAAAACCATATGTAAAGCACATGAAGACTTTTGCGGGGTCCAAACAGAAAATAATGACCCCTGCCTGTCTATCACCAAATTTATTGATTTGTAAAAATCAATACAATAGTGTGAAAATGAGTGATTCTAAGACTTAAAAAATCAGCGTCATTACTTTTTTTTTGTGGTACGCGGGCCTCTCACGCTGCGGAGCACAGGCTCCACACGTGCAGGCTCAGCTGCCATGGCTCACGGGCCCAGCTTCTCCGTGGCATGTGGGATCTTCCTGGACCGGGGCACGAACCCGTGTCCCCTGCATCGGCAGGCGGACTCTCAACCACTGCGCCATCAGGGAAGCCCCATTACTTTTTATGAACATCAAAAATTCCCAGAGCTTCTCAACTGTAGTTTTCCCAGTGTACACACTGATAATAGCTAATATTAAGCCCTGTTAAAAAGCTACATTGATTTTATTATTTGTTTCCCATTAATCAACACACAAATGTTTGTAAGCATATGCTTCTGTATTCTCCTGGTAGAGTATTAGACAAATGGTATACGTATAATATAGTCACTGTCTTCAAGAAACATTGACTTCATGGTGAGAAAGGGCCACAATTCTATCTCTACTTGATGAAACTATGACTACTACTTTTACTACTACTACTACTAGTAATAATAATAAAAATAATGTAAAGAAGAAGAAGAAGTGACAGCAAAATTAGCAGTAACAAGCAATTACTTGCAGATATTGAGCCCTGGGTTAAGTAATTTATGTGGATAAACTCACGGTTACCTTATAATGAAGATATTCTTTTTATCTCTGATTTACATTGGTGGTTAGGAAATTGAATTATCAGGTTAGCAAGTTTAAATAATTTGACCAAAGTCAGGGATGGAATCGGGATATCAGAATTTGATTCCATGCTTTCTGAATCTCAGAGGCTGGTTGAAGATTATGATCTCTTTACAGATTACTCTTATTTTCATTGAGTGGCTGAGAAAATTGAAGCTCAACAAAATTACCCCAGTTCAAAAGGACTGGGAAATGGAAGAGGCAGCAATGGACATGGTTCCCTGGGACTCCCAAGATCTAGCCTCTTCCCTCCCTAGTGACAGTCTTCTGCCAGGGTTGTTTTCATGTATTTTGCCAATGATCTGGTCATGGGTTTAGTGCTGACTACTACTTACTATCCCCTGGTGCCTCTACAGTTGATATGACTGCAGAACAAAACAGTGAGTTCAATTTGGAGCAGTAGAAGTATAGGCTTTGGAATAAAAACTAGCTTCAAATTTTGTCTAAACCTTGTAGTAGTTCTGCAACCTTGCACACATTATTTACGTTTTCTGTGTTTCCACTTGCTCCATTCATCCCTTCAACCATACTTATCTGGTAAAAATTCTGTTCCAGCATCTTTCTAGACACCAGAGAGCTGACAGTGTACATAACCATGCCCTACCCTCAGGGAACACAACTTAAATAAAAAATACATTGAAAATATAAAGAACATATAATAATAAAGCAGGGCAGAGAGTAAGTGAGGGGAGGGATGCGACTTAAAAACAAGGTGATCATAAACAGCAGTAATTCAAATATTATTATTTCAACTTGTGTTGAAATGTAATGTCAATAAACCATAGATTATACATTTTAGAGATCTGTTTCCAGATTTGGAGGTCACCCTGTAGATTGGTCAGCTAAAGTCTTTCTGGAAAGATGACAGCTGAGAGCCTTGAAGAAGAGAGACTGTGAACCATGTGATTATAGTAGGGGGAAGAGAAGAGCAGGACATGCAGAGGAAACAGTAAATGCATAGACACTAGAGTTTTTGCAAAAAGACATGAGATCCCATTGCTGGAATGGGTTGGAGGGTGCTGGGGATTGGGGAGAGGAGTGGGGCAGGAAGTCAGGCAGGTGTACAGGCCCCGGTTGGCCGTGGCTAAGGCTTGGGGTTTTAGTCTGTGCATGAGGGGAAGCCACCTAACAGTTTTGAACAGGAGAATGTCATGCTCTTATTTCCTTTTTAAAACGGGACATTTTATATGGAGATGATTGTTACTTAATTTGTGAGCTGCATGCAACCGTTATTTGAGATAAACAATAAAAAATGCACCCGACCCCATTCCTGACACAAAGATATTAGTTCTGGCCTGGCTCCTTCTCTTAATTAATACTTAGGCTTAGATTTCCGCAGACACGAAGAGGCATTCTTAGAAGGGGGACTCTCAGTGGTGCTGTTTCCTTGGAAAGTAGTTCACTCTCCTTTGTTCTTTGGCTGCCAGTTGGGCCTGGGACTGAAAGAGTGGTCTTTAAACCCTGGCTCTTGCAAAGTCCCTTTGGAGGTTGGCAAATGCAGGGCCAGAATAAGAACGAAAGTTGAAGGGGGATTTGATCCAAGTGGGAGGCAGATAATGAGAGGATTAACTCAGGTCAGGCGAAGAAAAAAGTGAGAGAGAAAAATAGATGAAGTGGATGTATATTGGAATAACAGGTGACTGAATGTAACCTTTTCTGCCGCAGATGGCACAGCCTGCTAGCAGGGCATGCTGCAGCAGGCGAGAGACCTTCCTGGAACTGCAAGTGTCTCAGGGGGAGGTGGGAGGGAGTGCCAATGCAGAGCACAGAGAGGTCAGCTCAGTCCTCCTGCAAACAGCTGATGAATGGTAAAACTTGCTTTCAGACCTGATAAAAGCACCCTCAGGGGAGCTGGTGGCTTCTACAGTTGCTTCCAAAAGAAAATTCTTTCACTTCCATGATTGCAAACTGGGTCAAACTGAACTCCACAAGCATATTCTAAATATAAAGTATGTCAGATGGTTATAAATGCTGGGGAAAGCATAAAGGAGGTTAAGAGAATTAGAGGGTTCAAAGGGTAAGTGGAGAGGGTATGAAGGTAACAACTGAGACAGGCAGGGAGAGGGTTAACCCATGCTGTCTTGGGGAAAACATTTCCTGGAAGAGGAAAGGACAGGAAAGGGCAGCATATCTGACCTGGGTGAACAAAGAAGGGAAGCCTAGCTGAGGTCAGAAAAGGGAAGCCAGGACTTCCCTGGTAGTCCAGTGGTTAAGACTCGTGCTTCCACAGCAGGGGGCACGGATTCAATCCCTGGTCAGGGAAGTTCCAAATGCCGCATGGTGTGGCCAATAAGGAAGAAAAGGGGGGGCGGGTTGGGTGGGCACAAGTCATGCCGGCCAGGTAGGCCATCAGACGGTGGTTGGTTTTTATATAAGTGGTGAGATGAGAATCCTCGGGAGGGCTGTGAGCAGAGAAGTGATCTGAACCTGCTGTAAAGGGTCCTTCTGGCTTCTGTGCTGAGAACAGTCTCCAGAGACTTTAGAACAGGTATAGGGAGGTCTCTACAGTGATCTGGTCTCCTGGTGGCAAGGTGTGGACCCAGGATTTGTGGTGGTGGAGGCAGTAAAACGGGGGAAGACTATGGGTCCATTTTAAATTTAGAGCCAAAGCATAGGTTGGTCTATTAGATTTTGTATATAGGAAAAAGCAAGGGGTCATTTGCTGAGATTAGAAGGACTTTGAAAATGTGGACAAAGAATGTTGCCCGCCATATCGGTAAACAAAGGGTGTTGTGGCTATCAAAGCAGCAGCCACTGCAGCCATCCTGACTGTGCACCCTGAGGGGATTCCGGCTGGAGAAAAACAGGATGCTGGCCCTAGATAGCTATGGTGCATATCAAAAGAATGATTTCAGTGAGCCCAGACTCTTGCATCTTCTAATATGTAGAAAAGTGCTAAATTCATTTAACTTGAGATGTCTGTTTTATCTTAAAACAGTAATCTTTTGATGTTCTGACTACCTGTTTTGGTTTTTTTTTTTTTTCCTGCCAAAACGCCTATATATCTTGGCTCCTCTCACCTTTTCAAAGCAGTCCCTCAGAGCTATCTGAGATGCTGTTTCCCAGGTTTAAGTCCTCACCAAGTCCACCAAATAAAACCTAATTCTCAACTTTTTTGGTTGTGAATTTTTTTTCAGTTGATCAAAGCAAGTTGGGGTGCTAGGTTTGAGGGGAGATCAGGGGTTCATTTGGGGATTTACTGCATTTAACAGGTCTGTTAGACAGCAGAATAGAGATCTTCTGAAGGCCGAGTGTCACTTGGGGAAGGTTTCTTCTCTCATGTTGACTCTGATAGGTAAGCAGGGGCTGATCAGAGTGCCATGGGGTCCTGGATTGCAGAAGACCCATCTGTAATAGAAAGACTTGATTGATTAGCAGTGCTGACTATGGCTGCAACAATAGAGAATACTTGAAATCCACATCCCTATTTTAGATACTGGTAAGCCTTTTTTTACACTTTTTTCCATAGATTAGATGACTCATGTAAGGTAAACTTTATGTTTAAATTTGATATCCAGAGGCTCCAGTTTAGACCACTTTTCCCAATCAGCTTCGATACCTCCCGTAGCTGGATTTAAAGGAAGCCCACTGAGCTTAGTCTGGATCCAGGATGGATGCTGAATGCAGAGAGCTCCTCTGAATCTTATCCAGCTGTGCCTCCCTCCCCTTCTTGACACTGGAGATCTCACCATCCCACAGCACCTAGTAGCCCTTGCTATGAAGGAAGCTATAATTAGAACTAATTACCTGCTTTTTTCTTGATAGAGAATTAGCACTAATCCCAACAAACGTATATCTTTACCTCCTAGTCTGCTAGTCACCTCTCATTGCTCACTCTCTCTCCTAAGGCTATGTACAGCTCCTGAGCAAATTCAACTCTTCCTAAATTCTTCATCACCTGATGAATTCTAAGAGTCATTGCCTCTCACTAACAAACCTGAAACGAACTTTCTAATCTGCACATCCCCAAATTTACCCATCTATCTGTATCTCCACCTTTATTGCATTCTTCCTGCCTATTCTTACTTCCTTTCCTACTACAATAGATGAACCGTCCTCCCTCCTATAGAAGTCCAAATCCTGGATTTAGGCATCAAATCCTACAAACAATCATATACTCAGGTAAGCATTTACGTACTCTTCTGTGATTATCCCTTTCCCTCCTGCAACTTGAGGTTTTCTTTGTTGAATCATGTCTAATATTCCCTGTAGTGTATTACAAAATATTCTTCAATAGCTCCCTTCATCTTCTGTCACTCTAGCTACTTCCCAACTTCTCTAGTTCACTTAAAGAAAACACTTGGCTCCACTCACTGTCCGCCCATCCTCACTTACCACATTTTCTTGAACTCATTCTTCTCTTTCTCCACCATATCACTGAAACTGCCTTGGTCAAAGTTACTAGTGACCTTAACACAGCTGACTCAGTGGTCTGTTCCAGTCCTCACTGTATTCAACTTGTTTGCAGTGTTGAGGAGAACTGAACCCTCCCCCAGATCCAAAATGTTTTATTCATTTAGTATGTCCTAGTTTACCCTATATTTCACCAGCTGGACTTCCTCAGTCATCTTTGTTGGGTTTTCTATTTCTCCTAGACACCTTGTTCTTATGAAAATTAAATAAGATAATGTCTCTAAACTACCTAAATGTACAATACTGTCAGTAGTTCTCTTCTTCCACCCCCCCTTCCCCTGTTTGTGTGTGTGAGACAGTGTGAATATATGTGGATGTGGGTGAGAGTGTATGCAATGTGTGTGTGAGCTGGTATGTATGTGTGTGTGTTGGTTTTGTTTTGTTTTTTACTTTTCAGTGTGAGTTGATTTATTTAAAAGTACTCTAGTGAGCACTTTTGCAGTAGCTTGGAGCTCATGTTTTAAAATTGTTATCTCTCCTGCTCCATTTCCTAGTTGATCTAACTGAGTTTCATGGCTTTCCAAAGCATCTGTATGCCAAACATTCACAAATTAAATTTCAACCCATACTCTTTTACCTGAGCTCAACATCTAATGCATCACTAGCATGTTCAAGAAATATCTCACAATTAATATATCCAAAAGAGAAGTCTCAATCAAAAACCTTCACACAACATCTTTTCCATCTCAGTAAATGGCATCATCAGTGAATCAGCTTCTCAGGTCCAAAACCTAGTGGTCATCTTCAAATTCCTTCTTTCCTTCAAAATCTTTATGCAATATACCACTATGTCCTGTTAGCTACACCTTCCTAAAGTAGACTGCATCCAACCATTTCTTATCATTTCCACTGTTGCCAGCATTATTTCAGCTGTGGGCTCTCACAACATTCTCCCTAGTGATCTTTCTACTTCCATTTTTGCCCTCCTGAAAATGTATACTATAACTATTTTTTCCCTTTTTTTGGTCCTTAAAAAAAAAACAAATTAGAATGTAAGCTCCATTGATGAAAAGGACTTAACTGTTTTGTTTACCAGTATATGCTCTGTACCTTGAACTATATAGCCTGACACATAGTAATTACACAAAATATAATGCTGAATAGAATCACAGTAAGTGAATGAATGCACATATTATGAAAACTTATCTGAAGAATAAAAACAGACAAAGTACCAAGGTAAATGTTATTGTTCTAACATTACTCAGTTAAATTTACTCACCTAAGCTGTCGATACAGTAAACAAAGCCACCCAGATATCTAGAAATTATAGTTTAGATACAAACTTGCTATAAACTTGCAATTTGCTTACAGGCAAAGGCACTCATCTATCTGATACTCAATATGCCTTTCTATAAAATGAAGATGTTAGAATTAATTACTAAGTTCTTTCCCATGAATCCTAATTTCATATCTAATTTAAAGCACCAAAATGTTGATTCTAAATAGTTCATATGTTTACAATTGTGCTTTAGTCTTAGGCCAAATAAATAATGCAAATATCCTCTTATAGCATAGAAAAATCCTCACCATGCCTTTTTGTATAAGGAGGTGCAATTTTTCCTTCAAAAGTATCCCTATTGTTGGAGGTGTTTTACTTAATAGATTTAATCAAATAACATATATTATATATATTTAATATATTTATTACAATATATATCACCCCACCCCACCCCCCAAAGTTCCAGTGGTATACTGCAGCCGGCTTGTCCTAGGTCATGAGAGTTATTTGATAACTATTCAGAAATTTTGGGAGGTGATTGTCAAATATAATAGCTTGAAACTTGCCAAGAAGGAAGCCACAGACATCAGCAAGTACTACAAATCAATTTTTTTGTTTGTTTTATTTTTTTAAAAAGGGTGCCTTAGCTAGGTGCTTTGTAGACTCTGCTTTTCTTGATTTTCATAAAAATATGGTCCATGTCATGATATTGTGTCCACTATATAAATGTGGAAACTAAAAGCAAGAGGCCTGCATCACTCCTCCATTGGGTATTCTCTCTTTTTTTCTTTTGCCTTTTCTTTCCTTTCCTTTGTTTTTTATTCTCCTCTCTTCTCTTTCTTATTTCTTCCTTTTTTTCTTTCTTCTTTCCTTCTTCCTTTCTTTCTTTCTTTCTTTCTTTTTCTTTCTTTCTTTCTCTCTCTCTTTTTTTCCCTCTGTTTCTCTCTTTCTTTCAAAGAAAAAACATTTTTTAAAGAGGAGATCCACTGTATTTTTGTGAGTATGATTTTCTATTAGTTTATAGAATTATAAATATAAAATTTTAAATATATGGAGCTACAGGTAGAGGTGATAAATGAGGCAAGGAGAAAGGAAGAGGAACTGTTAGAAATAAAGTATGTGGAACACAAAAATTAAGGTCCATGAGGGGAGAGGTGGAAAAGGAGGGAGGGTAACCTCATTACTAAGGTGTGAATTAGGAAGAGGAGGAATGGGATAGTAAGGTGGGAACTTACTTCATATTCTTCATTCATTTATTTATTCAACAATGAAATATTGCATGTCTCCATGTGATGAACAACAGGGAGACCAAATGGGACATTATGAGGCAGATTAGAATTACAACTTTTAAAAAAATGTTCATTTATGTATCTAGATAATGTATGCTAAATAAGCCAGGAATATAAAGTTTAGAAATTCTGCATTGATCAAGGATAGTATAGTAATCAGTGTTCTCTCGAGAATAGAACCAATAGATTTATAATAAGGTATTGGCTCACATGATTATGGAGACTGAAAAGTCCTACAATCTACCTTCCTCAAGCTGGATTCCCAGGAAAACCAATGGTAGAAATTCTAGCTCAGGTCTGAAGTCCTGAGAACCAGGACCACCAAGGGGAAAAGTTCTATGTCCCAGCTCAAAACAGTCAAGCAGAGTTAATTCAACCTTCCCCTGCCTTTTTTGTTCTATTCAGGCCCTCAATAGAATTGGAAGAAGCCCACCCACACTTCGGGGGGGAGGAGTCCATCTGATTTACTTCAGATTTACTCAGTCTACCAATTCAAATGCTAATCTCTTCCAGAAATAAACTTTCAGACACATCAAAAAATAATGTTTAACTAGCTTTCTGGGCAACGCATGGCACAGTCAGATTGACACGTTAGAATTAACCATCACAGATGGGTAAGATTCTGGCATGAGAAAATAATATTAACCATGGTTTGCTTGGAAAGTATAGAATTTCCTAGAACTGGAAACTAGAGATCAAATCTCAGAACAAAGGAAATCCATTCTAGATTCAGAGAAGTACCTGCTATAAATCCAGCCAATCATATTACAACTTCCCAAAAAGTACCATTTTAGAAGAATCAATTCAAGCCTCTATTCCAGGCTGTAGGAAATTCAAGTCAGCCTTCACTGGAAAAAAAGAGAGAGAAAGAGAGCTCAGATTTATTAGCCTTGACTGAGAAATTAAAGCTGCCTATATTTCTATTACAGAGTTTAGTCTCCTCAATTAAACTATTTAAAATAGAAAAGGAAGTAAGGGAAACAATAGATGACAAATGTGCATGAATAAGAGTAGAGTAATAGGATATTAAAAAGTCAGATTGGAACCAGTTCATAGAGGATCCAGCTTCTCCAGTTTAAGGAGTGTGATTTTGATCCTGACAGCTACAGAATTCCAGGTGTAAATAATTGGAGAGCTACTTTAGAAATAAGCAAACAACTGCCAGGAGATCTGCACTTTTCTTTAGAGTTCTACGATTATGTAACTAAGAAACTGAGGGCAAATAACTTTGTGATGTTTACATTGTCTCAATTGTAAAAGAAGGGATATTGTTATTATTTTTAAAAGGCATTATTAATACAGTCTCAATGTAAGTTGTTGAATGAATGAAAAAGGAAAGGATGAATGCAAAACAGTGTGAGGGATTGAAGGGGTAGGTGATAGAGGTGAGAGATAAATTAGGGATCTATGTGGTATGGTGTAATTTGGAGGAAATAAGCCCCTACACCAGCAGGAGTGATAGCAAGGAAAGGGAAGGGTACCCATAAAAGAATTTTCATGACAGTAGATGGGAATGTACAATGTGACTTTGAGATCTAAGTTTCGGGTACTTTTTTACATGACAATAGAAATTAAACAACTATGCTTGCCCATTGAAAACATCTTGACTCTTACTCCTCCAGCCAGATTGCCTGTTGTTAGAGAGACCACTGAATTATATGGGGAAAAAAACTTTGCACGTTCTCAAACAGCCTATTTTTAGGGAGCATGAATAACTACTCCAGATGGCTGTTTAAATCTGTTGGAATTGTTTCTACTGTACATTCATTGTTTAGAGACCCATTTTGTTAGATTTCTAAGAGAAGTACAAAGTTGCAATAGTCGTCCTATTTAGCATTGATCTCTTTTGTAAGTTTTTAAAAAAACTTCCACCCATAGAAGGTTAACAGAGATGCTGATGTGAAGATTTTTAATAAAACATGTTGGCAGTGGAGTCAGAGAGCTCCTTCCATAAGAAGACAGTTTGAACTTCCAATGGTTGCTCTGCGTGCTTGTGTTTGTGAGTGTGTGTGCGCGTGTGCAGATATGTATCGTAACTCCTTGTTCATAAGGTCTTAGTTCAATCTTTTATGAATGCAAAATGATTCAGGATAATTTTTTAAAATAAATTTATTTACTTTTGGCTGCGTTAGGTCTTAGTTGCTACGCAGGCTTTCTCTAGTTGCGGTGAGTGGGTGCTACTCTCCGTTGCAGTGCGCAGGCTTCTCATTGCATTGGCTTCTCTCATTGTGGAGCAGGGGCTCTAGGCGCGCGGGCTTCAGTAGTTGTGGCTCACAGGCTCTAGAGCACTGGCTCAGCAGTTGTGGTGCACGAGCTCAGCTGCTCCGCAACATGTGGGATCTTCCCGGACCAGAGATCTAACCCATGCCCCCTGCAATGGCAGACGGATTCTCAACCACTGAGCCACCAGGGAAGCCCCTGATGTAGGATAATTTTATCAGTGTGATTCAATAGAGGGGCACTGACCTTTTTATTTTCTGCAGCACATGAAAATATGATGTTTTTTTCTCTCTCTTTTTTCCTCCCTCCCTTTCTTCTTTCCTTCCTTCCTTCTTTCCTTCCTTTCTCTCTCTTTTGTTCATTGGTTCATGCATTTATTCATTGATTTCTTCATTTTTTTAAGCTTCTCTTTCCCATACACTCTGGTAAGCCATAAATGGAAGCTCATTTGTGGTAAATTATCAAGTATATAATAAAAAGCAGAGCAGGAAGAATAAGCAGTTATTTCTTCTAGCAGAGCAGATGCAGAGCCCGGTTATTATATTATAGGATGAATCTTGATACTAGACTTTCCTTTAAAGCAGTGTTTCTCAAGCATGATCTATATGGATCCTCTAAGTTATCTCCACTCATATAATCACCTGCCCATTTGCCTGATGGTCAGACATCTGAGAAACATATTCACCAAGAGCACAGTAGCAAATTAAGTTTATGTTTCATTACTATAGCAGTAAATAGCTTTCAAATGTTCATGCACTTGGTTCTACATCAAGGGGAAATGATCTTTACCTAGAGAAGTGTGTGAAAGGGTTTAGAAGCAACATAAAGAGATCAAAATAAGATTGTGACAGATAATATTAGATGGATGAAAGAGTAAAAACTCTTAAAAGCAGGGAAGAAAAACAACACAAGATTAGCAACTGGGAGACATTTAGTGAAAAAACAAAGAGCTCTACAGTCTGCAAAAAAACTGCAAATTTAGTGGTTGAGAGTCCTCCTGCCGATGCAGGGGACATGGGTTCGTGCCCCGGTCCGGGAAGATCCCACATGCTGCGGGGCGGCCAGGCCCATGAGCCATGGCCGCTGAGCCTGCGTGTCTGGAGCCTATGCTCTGCAACGGGAGAGGCCACAGCAGAGAGAGGCCCATGTACAGCAAAAAAAAAAAAAAAATATATATATATATATATATAATCTTTACCTTTTGGAAGTAATCATATAAACTCTTACCAGGAAAATACACTAGATTCCAGTTTAAAAAAATTTGAGCTAATAAGTGATAATAGTGAAATGGTTAATTTTCAAGGCAAAAACTAATATGTTCTTTATTACATTATAAATACTTCAAAATAAAAGATTCTAGACATAGTGGAAAAAATGTAAATAAGTAAGAATAAATTGATCAAGAAATCTTCAACTATAAGATTATAGTTTTAAAAAATATGAAGAGACATTATATGAGGGACATTAAAGTTATGCTGAGATGTAGGTAGAATTTAGATTATGAACTTAAATGAGAAGAATTAAATTATGAAGTTTTCAATTATATCCAAACTGATAACACTTTTTAAGAAACAGAATCTTAAATGTCAATGGGGTTTTGAGACATGTTTGACAAAAATATTTTTTCAAGTTTCTCCGGAAGAGTAAACGGAACAGAAGTGCAAAGAAAAATTATAGAATACATTTTCTTACTATTATTAAAACACAAAACTAAAATAATTAAAATGCTATTATAACAATTCATAAATAAACAAGCAAAATGATTCAATAGAAAAGAAAACTCAGAGATTGAACCATGTATGTAAATTAAGAATATGGTAAAGGTTAAAATTTAAATGATCGTGGAAGAATAGATTATTTAAAAAGCATATTGGAAGGTTCCCCTGGAAAAATAAGATTTGATCAGTATCTTACTCTTTATACCAAGATAATTTACACATGTAATAATATGCTAATGAAAGGTATAAGTATAACAATTCTAGACATGTATGGATATTAATTTGTCGGGAAGAACTTCACAAGTCGTCTCCAAAGTCAGAAAGAAAAAAAATGAACATACTATTACATTTGACAATTAAAAATGTAAAAAAAAAATTGTATCATAAAAATCATAATTCAACAGTTATACAGCAAATAATTATTTTGGGAATTTTTTTTAATGTCAAGAAACGAGTTGCTCATATGCCAGAGAATTCTTATAAGCAGGGGAAAGATGAACATTCAATAGAAAAATGGGCTACAGTTATTAAAAGGCAACTTATTCCAGAAGGAACAAAAATGGAACCTTCAACTCTTTCAATCATTTAACACATGTGTTTTTATTAATTGCCTATGATGTGGTAGGAACAAACAAGATGCTAGGGATAATCAGAATGGAGAACACAGGCAAGGTCCCAGGCAACTGTTTACAAAAGGGAAACAAAAATACAAGATACTTTCAGATAACAGTAGATGCTATTAATGCAACAAAACAGGGTAATCTGACAGAGAGCCACTGGATTAGAGCAAGGGCCTCCTTGGCTAGAGTCCTCATGGAAGACCTCTCTGGGTTGGTGATATGTGAGCTGAGTCCTGAATCAGGAGAAGGGGACAGTTGTACAGCTGTTCCAGAGTGTTCCAAGCAAGGGAAGAGCAAGGTAGTTCCTTAAGGAACAGAAAAGCAGTGTGGATAAAGCTTAAGAGGGTGGGAATGGGTCGGGGTGCAGAAAGCTGTGGGAAGGAGTTAATAAGCAGAGTATGAAATTAGATCAGGCAGGTAGGAAGGAACCCTATCTAATAGGATCAATTAGATTTTACTCTAGTAGTAAGAAGAACTTATTGAAGGATTTTAATTGGAGAAGGTGATAGGATGGATTCACTTTATTAAGAAATCCATTAGCTGCTCTGTGGAGAAGAGATTGTCAATGATAAGAGCTGAAGCAAGAAAAAGAGGTAGGAGATAGAACCTTGGACCAGGCAAGTGATGACTGTGAAAAACTAAAGCAACACTGACATATTTTCTACCTATAATATTGACAAAGATTAAAATAATATTGTTAGTGTGAAAATGAACATTCATATATGTGTGTATATTTATATATGCATATATGTATTTATATGTATACATACATACACTGTTGTCATATTTTTAGACTTATTTAATTACTTAGCAATATTTATCAAAGCCCTACTAACTAGGTGCATATACTTTGACCAGAAATTTAACATCATAAAGAATTATCCTAGTAAAATAATTGAATCAATTCCCAAAGGTTTCATACCATAATTTCATCTCAGAACTATTTATAATATGGAAAAGTTGAAGTGCCTGAACTAACCTTCAAGGGAGAATTGGTAAATAAATCATGCTTTGTTCATTTCATAGATTGATTACTCAGAAGTCATTAAAAATGACACTGCAAACCTCCACTTAATGAAGTGAAATAGCATGCAGTGATCAATTTTGTTAATACACATGTCTATACATACATATAAAAGCATGAAATATTATAAACCAGAATATTATTATAATTTATGAGTGTGAGATTATTACCTAATTTTTGATATATTTGTAATGCTTCCATCATGTAATGAAATTTTTAAACTTATATTAAAAAGTAAAAATACAAGCTGTACTTGTTATCTTATTAAAACCATATGGCATTGCCATTAAAAGTATTTGTATTTTATAGATATTATAAACTTTTATAATGTCCAGGCTTAATAAATAAACTTTTATTATTAAAAAACTGACTTCTATAGGGATATTGCTTTCATAGCTGAATAGCCATCAATGGTTTTTATATATCACTCAGGTCTCCTTAATATTGGCCTATGTCAACCACTCCAACTTTATCTCTCAGTGCATAAGACATGACAACACCTCTGAGCTTAACTTGTAGTTTCCCTCAGAGACCAGGCTGAACAACTCAAGACTCCAGTCTACTACCATCAGCTGGTAAACTCTTCTGCTGTATTTTAGCTCAGTTCTAAGATTTCTTACTTCAGAAAGTTCTCTGATCCCACTAAGGAAGAGATAGGTGTTTCTCTTCAGAGTTCTCATAGTTCCAGTATTCCCATCTGTGTTCATCCTCTCTCTGTTAGACCATGAACTCCTAGAAGGCAGTAAGGTGCTGACTGAATCATCTGTTTCCTTAGTGCTTGGTTCAGGCTCCAGGACACAATAGGTACTAAATATATGCTGGGTGAGTTGAAGTATGGAGCATCCCCATAGTTATACACACACACACACACACACACACACTACACACACACACACACACACACACATACATATACACATATATGTATACATGTGACATTATTATGAGTAATTTATACATTACTGTGTAAAAACAAATCAAAAAATACTAATATCATATGTCATTAGGGAGTTGCACATTAAAATAATAAGATGCCACTATACATATACTGGAATAGTTAATTAAAAAAAAAAAAAAAACTGACAATACCAAACGTTGGTGAGAATGTGGAGCAACAGGAATTCTCATCCACTGCTGATGGGAATGCAAAATGGAACAGACACTGTAGAAGACAGTTCGGCAGGTCCTTACAAAACTAAGCATACTCTTACCATACAATCCAGGAATTATGCTCCTTGGCATTTATCCATATGTGTTAAAATTTGTGTGTCCACATGAACACTGCACGCAAATATTTATATCACCTTTATTGCTAATTGCAACATCTGTAAGGAACTAAGATTAACTTCAAAAGAGGAATAGATAAACTGTGATACATCCATACACTGAAATAATTTCTCAGTGATAAAAATGAAATGAGCCATAAAGCCATGAAAAGGCATGGAGGGACTTCTAATGCATAATACTTAGTTAGAGAAGTCAGTCTGAAAAGTCTCCATACTGTATGATTCCATTTACATGGCATTCTGTAAAAGGCAAACTATATAAGCAGTAGCAAGATTAAAGGTTGCCAGGAATTCAGGGTAGGGGAGGAAGGATATATAGATGGAGCACAGTGGAATTTTAGGGCAGTGAACTATTCTGTATGATACTGTAATGGTGAATACATGACATTGTACATTTGTCCAGACCCATAGAACAGAACAAAGTTTGAACCTTAATGTAAATGATGAACTTTAGTTAATAATAATGTATCAATATTGATTTATTAATTCTAACAAATGTACCACACTAATGCAAGATGTTAATAACAGGGAAAACATGTATGGGAGGGAAGGGAGTCTATGAGAATTTTTTATACCACCTGCTCAATTCTGTAAATCTAAAACTACTCAAAATATAAAGTTTATTAATTAAAAGAAAATAAGTGGGTTCATTGTTTAGCTGAGGTTTGTTCTAAAGCTTTCTCAACCTTACCATTGATTCAAATAGAAACCTGAGTGATATTTTAATTGAATACAGGATTAGGTCTGAGGTGTTCTCTACAGTGCCCACATTACAGTGCTCTGTAGCCTGAAATATTACATGTCCTGGGATAGACTGTGTGCAATTAGGTGCTTAACAATAACAGTCTATTGCTCCTTTGTGTATATCCCTCCAATGGTTTGCAATTGCACTTAGAATAAAATCCAACTCAGGGGTCTGGCAGGAGCTGGCCACCTCTACTCTGCATTTGCTCAGTGCAGCTACATCAGCCTCTTTCCGTCTTCCACTCGAAGCTCATGTGAACCTCACACTTGTAATTTCTACTTCTTAAAAAACATCTTTCATCACTCCATTGGCTCCTTTTCAGAGTTATTATGAACGTGAACAGGAATGGCATATCCTTTCTTTTCTAATTACTGCTTCACCTCAGTCACTATCTCCAATGCTTGCATTTTCTTCATTGTGCTTATTTTTGGTCAAATGTATTTTGTTTCTGTTGGATGCTCACCACTAGAAGGTAAGCACCTTCAAAAGCAGGGATCTTGCTTATCTTTGCGCCACTGCTTCCCCTATGGTCTGTCCTGTAGTGGGTACTCCATACTTAATCATAGGGTAAAATGGAGGAATATGTGCAAATGAGATTAAGGTCATAGAACACAGAAGTCTGGTTAGGTGGTCCTGGGATCCAGTTTTGCCACACATCACTTAAGAAGCTCATGCAACATAATTTACGTCACTGAGACTTAGCTTCCTTTTGTATAAAATGAAACTTTCAGACTACATGAGATCTCAAGTCTTTTTTAGCTTTGAAATCCTGCATTTATGCTTCAAAATGATTGAACTCCCACTAGAGAGCTGCTAATTCGATATATTCTATTAGCAGTGCAGTTTCTGTGATGATCTATGTCAGTTCAGCATACTGGAACCACCTTTCAGAGTGACATTGTCACACATCTGGTCAAATCAATGAATGTTCCCATCTGGATTGACTCTTTCGGCAGGAATACCAAGTACGAATGCCACATGACCCCTCCTTAATAAAACAGAAAATACGTTATGATTTGCATCATCAGGCAATGAAACTGTTGGCTTTCCATTTTCCTGTTTTTTCATGGAGATTCATTCATTGACCTACACCTGTCACACCACCCCGTCATATAAAGGGACCCAAAGTTTCACATGTCTTCACGGGGCTCTGTGTGCCCTTGTTCTATTCTGTTTCTGTGGAAAACATCAGCATATACTACATCAGTCATTATTTTAGGTAAACTATAGCATCTGTGATTTGAAATATCAGTGGATATTCTTATTGCGGGGGGGGGCTAGATCCTGAGAAGACCCCACATAATTCCAAGTTGATGCTCCAGGAGAAGGCAGCTTTCCTGCAGTGCTGTTTTCTGGTGTATGTGCAGATTTTTCACCAGGAGGATTGGGGACTCCTTTTTCTTTCCCTCACAAAGGCACCTTCAGTTGGTAATGACAAGATAACTGGTATATCTATCAATCTCCTGACTTGTATGTAACTGCTTCTTGCTTCAAATTTCAGCTTAGTTGGTCATGTTGGATTTGAGCCAGCGCTTATAACACTGTCACATCTCAAGGATTTTACCCTTTCCTCTCTTGCTGGAGGTAAAACTGATGAGTCACTGGTAACAAAGTAATGGGCGCTTTATGAAGAGAGTGCTGTCTGCCAAAAAGCGCTAGAAAGCCCACACACCAGAGTGATAAATGACACTTAGGGACACTTCTAACAATACTGTGAGATCGTACTGTTCTCTCTCAACCAGATCCTAGCAAGGAAAATGTTAATGGTGAAAAAATGAGAAGACAAAATTGAAGAAAAAAGATTAGCTATTAACCCAACTGAACTTAAATGCCAAAAGAATCATTTATATTTTCCAAATATATATGAGGAATAGAAACTCCTGCTGGGAGGTAAATAATGTATTTTAAAATGCCTGACACATATATTTGTTTGGTAAACAATAGTTTTCTTTTTATTATAAAAAGAACTTCATATTCTATTTGCTTAACTCCAAGAGCAGCAGTGCTTTCGAGAACTTTCTATACGCATAACACCTGGGAGAAACTGGAATGAATGAAGCACCATCTCTCACTTCATCAAGCTTTCCCTCTACTGGGGGAGACAAAAATGCAAACATGCTTGAGGATGAAATAAGTTCCAAGGAGAGGCATGGCAGAGCAGGGCTAAAAGCCTAGGTATGTGTGATTAATTTGAGTCAGAAAATTGGAAAGGGATCATAGAAGAGATATACTAGCTGAGGTTTGCAGAATGCTTAGATTGTGAGGAGCAGAAAGATGGAGAGAAAACTATGATTTAAGACGTGATGGTGGAAAAAATCAGATTATCACATTTAAGGTACCTGGAGTAGAGAAGATGAGAAGCTGGTTGTAATACCTGACAAAAAAAAAGGAAGGAGAATATAGTATTAGGTAAGCCTGGAAGGTAGGGGAGAGGTAGGTCATGAAGGGCAATTAATGCTGAGCTGTGAAGTTCCGGTTTTATTCTAAAACTAAGGGAGAATTAATGTAAAAGGTTTTTCTGTTTATTTGTTTTTTCTTACTGGCTTAATGAGGGAAGTGACTTCAGTCTGAGCGAGAAAACTTTGTATTCCCAAACTGATGGCAAGAAAACACAGGTACACACACACACACACACACACACACACACACACACACACCATCACAGACACAGGAGCAAATTAGCCAGGTGTATCTATTAGACTCATTCATTGTGCTACTATTTACTGCTAGTATAATGTGTGTTTACTGTCATAACCTGAGCTGCCCTAGCTACATATTTCCAAACTGAGACTTCTAATCAGTGGCACTGAGCTGTCAATGATGGAAGTTTGCTTCATGAATTGAAGGATACAACATGTGGTAGACACTACCTCTGTGGCAGGGAGAGCAAATATAATGGAATGAGTTGACAGAGCAAGCTCCAGTATCACCAGGAAGCCACCATGGGAAGTTGAAAGGAAGGCAAGGCCAGGGTTGGGTCATGGTGACTGATCCCTGTGATGGAGCTAAGATAGAAAGGTGGCAGCCCAATTGACACTTGGCACCTAGAATCTTCTGCATGCTTCTCTCACTGGCCTGGGCGTGGACAACCCCAGTCTTCTCAGGCCATTCACTAGGAGGAATGGGACTCCTCTGATTTTGCAAAGTGAGATTTTGGTGGCTCCAGGGACTGAATGGGGCTGAGAAATCTCATGAGAGCCGTCTGTAGTCTATACAGGTGAGACAACACTGGAGGTGAGGGTAGAAATTTGGGTAACAAAGGATTGGGTAACAAAGGAATACAGAGTATAGTACATACCCTGTGAGCTCTTACCATCCAATTGAAGTATCAAGATATACTTGACAGTTGACATAAGCTCTCTCTCTTACAAGCTCAAGACAACTTTTGTGTATACACAATTCAAAAAATTTTCCCCTTCATTACCCTTTACTTGTTTCACATTCCCCATTCCCCCAACTGCTGTTCCACAGGATCCTACCATGTATTTACCATATACTCCATTTTCACATAATTAAAAAATAATAACGTAAGTGCAGGACGATGGTGGTCCTATTTCTAGGGAACTTGTGGATGGTGTATGCAGTTTTGATAAAGTTACTTAACTCTGCTGATATTTTCTGATATATTTTGGTTTATCTCACTCATCGATTAAAAACCTTATTCTTTCTGTGACTCCTTGTTCTGGTAGGTAGATATAATTCTACTGAATAAACCAATGTAATTCTTTTTATTTCCACTTGATAAATTTTGTTTTAACCTTTCCTTGGCCTCTCATTGTCATCGTGGAGAGTCATTTCCATTTATCTGTAAAATAATGTATATACTGGAACTAGTTATTTCATATGCACGTGTAGATTTCAAAGGTTAATGTATATGAAATTAGTCTCAACATTGAAAATCATTAAAATTGTTTATTTGAGGCCAAAGTAGTGTGACCTCTGTGTATTAGAAAGGACATTTTTATTGGTTTTGTTATTTATGTCTAAAAAATTGACCACTATGTTAAAAATGCCATCATATTTAGTATACTAGATGCCAGTGAGGGTGCGTTACAATAAAAATTAAATTTAATCGCTGGAAAATTGGTGCAAACTTTTGTTAGAAAAGTGGCAATGTGAAAAAAATCTTGAAAACTTAATATCTTTGGATTTGTTAATCTGATTTCTATCAATCCCTAAAATATTTATCCTCAAGAATAATAATCACAACATTACTTATTAAGTCAAGTATTTATTTAGCAGCTATTATGAGCTGGACATCATTTTAGGATATGGAGACAAGCATCCATTCTTTCATAGACCTTGCATTCTCACTAAGGAGCCTAACAGTGATTAGTGTTAACATACAGTCTTATGGAGAGAGTTATTTTAGGTATCTGGGGAGACTTTTCCAATGAGACATCACTTGAGCAGAGATTGAATTAAATGAGGAAGTAAGCCTTGAGCTATCTGGGGGCAAATATTTACAATTGCAAAATCTGTAAACTACTCTAGTACAGAGCAATAGCGAGTGGTAAAATACTTAATATGGTCACATCATCTTGGTCTGCCCAGGAAAGTTGTGGTTTACTCCTGTTGATCTAGAATAAATATAATAACATCCTACTTTCCTTTTATAAATGGCCTGGAATGAGCACCGCATTTTATAAACATCCTTCATAGGATGAATTCATATGTAATAAGTCGAGAAGATCTCTTTTTTTTGTGACAAACCTTATTTTCTTACCCAGGTGTCTTAGACGTCCACCTCCTTGGTATAAATGTAGGGTTTTATGAAAGGTCAAACTACATTTGATTTTGTGTTTCTATACTCTCTTCATGTATGACTTCATTTACTACTTTAGCTTGAAAACTAACACATTATTCATATTCAGGCCACAGCAATTTTACTGAACACTCACTCACTCTGACAAGTGCTGAGGATACATAGGAGAAAACATTAATGACCTCTGTTCTCACAAACCATACTGCGTAAAAGGAGGAGACGGATGAAAAAATCAGATACTCATAATACAGTTTGGAAAAGATCTATGATATGCAGAGGACTCCATGCAACCACAAGGCAAGCATTTCCAAATTGGTGTGGGAGCTCTGAAAGAAAGTCACTTCAAATATGGTAATATTTGCATTCTTTTTTGGAGGACAAGTGCTGTTAACTAGGTGAAGAAGGAGGAGGGTAAACTATTCCAAGAAGCATGAGTTGAGGAGGTGTAAAGTGCAGAAGAGCTCATGGCGTAGAAAAGCAGAGGCAAGTATTTTTTATAATTCAGAAAATGGTAAACAGAAATGACTGGAGATGAGCCTGGGGACTTAGGAAAAAGCCAGTTAATAAAGAACATATGTGTTGACCACATGTGTTTGAATTTTATCTTGTAGGTCCAAGGAGCTGTTATTTTAAACTGGTAAGTGACATAAAGGGAATTTGGTTTTGAAAAGATTATTTTTTAGCAGGAAGACACGTAGATCATTAAGTTCTCTTTTATTGAGATATGTCACATATCATAAAATTTATCCCTTTAAAATCTATAATTCAGTGGGTTCTAGTATATCCATATACTAGATGTGCAACCATAACCACTATCACTAATTTCAGAATGTTTTCATTGCAACAAAAAGAAATCCCACACTCGTTTGCAGTCATTCTACATTCCCCTTCCTCTCAGCCTGTGGCAACCTCTAATCTAATTTCTATCTCTATGGATTTGCCTATTCTTGATATTTAATATAAATGGAATCATGCAATACGTGACATTTTGTGTTTGCATTCTTTCACTCAGCATAATACTTTCAGTGTTCATCCCTGTTGTAGCATGTATCAGTAGTTCATTCATTTTTCATGGCTGCATAATATTCCATCATGTAAATATAACATATGGTGTTTATCAGTTATCAGTCAATTGGTTGATGAAACTTTGACTTGTTTCCACTTTTTTGGATATGAATGTTGGTGCTATGAACATTTGTGTGCACATTTTTGTGTGAATAAATGTTTTCAATTATTTTGAGTGTATACCTAAGAGTGGAATTGCTAAGTTATATGATGAGTTTATGTTTAATTTTTATATGACCTGCGTCTGTGTTGGGTCTCACTTATTCTTTAATTTTTCAATTGAGCATTTGCACTTCAAGATAGAACACTACATCTATCCCAGTATTAAAGAAACTCCCTAATCATAACTCTCTATCCCACTATTCTGTTTCAGCACTTGTAATTATCTAAAATTTTCATACTTACTTGTTTATGTTTGCACTTGGTTTCCTTGACTAGAATGTAAGATTCTGAAGGGAAATACTATTTATTATTTTTATTATTAGTCAACACTATATTAAGAGCATCTATTTTAGTGCTTGACACATAACACATAACTACTTGTTGAACGAAAAACGTAAACACTATTATTGTTCATTTCATTAGTTTTACTATGTCATTTTATCCATTACATGTATTTAAAAATTGTGATTTGTTATCCAAAATATTAGCACTTTTTCTAACAGATCTCCTATTAAGGGACATGGATAAGCCATCTCTTAAATCTTGATTCCCTTTCTTTGTCTACCTCACTGAAATTTCTAATGACTTGAAAAAGGGCAAAAGTCAGACATCAAGAGGGAGACGAGGCAGTGTAGGACTGAATAATTCACAGCATGGATATTCAATGCCTGAATAATGTAGAGTAACTGTGTGTAAACTCAAAGGAAAGGAGAAGAAGTTATTTATAATAGCCGTTTCTTTGAATGGATTTATTTTAAGCATCTCTGGTGTTGTTCTCTGGAGACCAGCTGATAGTATGGAGTTCTTGGAGATTAGGGGACATAATTCTTAGTAGGGTCAAGAGGCATGGTAGCCAACTGCAGATTTCTGTAGCTCACCAGGCTCTGATATGGCTGAAATACAAATCATGACACAGGCATCTACTCTGCAACCAGACAAACTGTTCAAAGTCCCAGGGTCTTTTTGTTTCCATAAAAGAAAGTTACCACTTTAAAAGTCTGAAAGAACTCAGCAATGAAGATAATACCTGAGTCCCAAAGTCTGGTTATTGTCTTTGTTTTTCCTACAAATGCTCTGTCATTTGTAGGAAAAACTCAGTGTTGTAAATGTCTGTTGGATTACAACTCACCACCAATGCACTGCTAGTCTGTATTACTTTAAAAACAAACAAAATTTTGACTAATACTCTCATTGGGTTTGAGGGAAAACATACTAATTAGATCAAAAAGGAAACTAGGACATGCATCTCTCTATCCAGACCTATCTAAGTACACAGCTTAGAGTTCATGTTCAACCAGTGTTTGCTGCAGTGGGGGTAAGAAGTTAAGTAGAAAATATAACTACTGGGAAAAGAAGGGGAGAGAATTTTTTTTTTTTAAAGAAAGGAAACAGTAGCATTAGAGGGATTCAGAATAAAAAGGAAGTCCTCTCATTCGACTTTCATTTGGTAAATATGTACTGTGTCTATTATATATATGATGGTGTACAATGATGATACCTGCCCAACGGAATGAAAGGGTTAAACAGCAAAATTTCAGCAAGGTAGAAAAGAAAGAGCTTTAATTCCTGATGCTGAAATGACAGTGAGAAACGGAAGGTTATAGCATAAATAGTTGTAATTTGACTATAAGTAGTGGGGGAATTCCTTTTAGGGGGCATCACCGTGAAAGGAGATGTCACCCCAAAATAGTTTAGTAAGATAGAAGACCTTGGGACAATTGTATTCATTTTTTTTTTTTTTTGTGAGGGGATGAGAGCAAAACTTGGAGAAATCCCTGTATTTCAGCAAAAACATTAAATAATGCATGAGAAAACAAATAACAAAAGCTGTAGGGATACAAGTAATGACAACTTTCCTTCTAAGCACAAGACGTGGAAAGAGGGGCAAATGGTTTCTTAATAAATGAAAGCAGAGGCAGTTTCACTACATGAACTTGGGTATGTTTCTCAGGTGCCTTAATAGGAACGTTGATATTGTAGCAAAGCTACCTTGTACTTCTATGTATGGAGTATTTGTTTGCAGTGTTTACCTCTAAAAGGAAAGGAGGAATGGATAAATGCATTGGGCTCAGAGAAGAGGGAAGGGGGCTTCTGAGACAGAGCTCCAAGTCTGAGATCTTGAGACAGGGTCTCTGTTGAGGACAATCTGACTGGCTAAAGTGTTTCTAGATTTGAGGAGGAAAGGGAATTGAGAAGTCAAATGTCACATATCTCAGAGGTCATAACATTTAGCTTTTATAGAAAAAAATACTATATTTGTTCAAGATTTTCACATTTTTTTATATGGCAGCTCAGATATTGACATCCTGAGGTGTCATGCCTTCTGGATGTTTACTTATCCAGAAAACATTTGCCCAGTATATACTGTGCCTTTGGAAGTTTTCTGAGTCATGGCAAATACAGTAAAGAAAGCCAAGTCCCTGCCATCATGTACTGATACCCCCATTATGAAGAGAGAGCAATAAACAAAGAGGCAAATGCATTTAAATCAAATACTCAGTTACAGGTGCAAAAAAATAAAAGAGTGAGTCAAGAGATGAATTAATGGACTTACTATTTTATGTAGGAACTGGCAAGATCCTTTTCTGCTCTACCATCACCAAAGAGATACTTTAAAAAATTATTTAAGAGCCAGTTCAGAAATGATGTTCTGAGCAGAGAAACCCTGGCTAAAATTGATAATGAGTTGGATTGATCAGGCAGCCTTCTCATTCTGGAGGATGTAATAATTCATACATGTAATAATTCATGCATTTCTGTAATATTTTAAAGTCTGCCTTCCATATTCAACTGTAAGCTTTGCGGGAGCAGTGACTGTGACTATCCGTTAGCTGGAGGGATAAATGAATGAATGAATGAATGAATGAATGAATGTAGCAGTCAGTATTACCAGCATTGGTCATTCTATGATAGTCATGGTGCAACAGTGCCACATTTTTGAAAATTAAAAAAAAAAATTATAGAATTCAATTTGCTTGTCCCCAGTACCCAAGGATGAAAAGAAGTCTAAGATAAGACATGTTTAGGGCCTTCTCCCCATCCCTAGATTTACATGGTCCAGGAAAAGAAGAAGGACCACAGCTTGTACTGTGATAATAGATTCCTTAGGGCTCAGGGGCTGGTATTTCCAAATCCCTTTTCTATAGCTTGACCACAGGGGACTCTCCTCAGGTTCTCATGGCCTCAGTGCTAGAGCCTAGTGTCCAGAATCATACAGTGGTCACCTCAGCCCCATCTGGATCTACTGTGTTTTACTGCAGTTAGCTCACTGTCATTCCTCAGAAACTCCCCAGGTATTCCCATATTTGAGCCAGTCTACTTTTAAAACTGCATGCATCTTCCCCTTTCTGAGACAACACAGTCTAATGCTATCAACAGCTCTACATGTTCAGAACATAAGACTACCCCACCAAATACATATTCTTACTCTGAAACAAACAAACAAAATTTTAAAATTAAGGAGAGGGACTAAACACAGAAAGGAGTGCTTTTCCCTTTGATGGTGAGTCCGGGCAGTGGATGGAGAAAAGGCATCACCACTGGTCAATTTGCAGCAGCCCTGCAACAGCTAACTGTAAGTTAATATACTCTGTTAGCTAAACTTATTACAGAAAGGATGTATTACTTTTGTAATTCAAAGTAAATTTAATAAAGCTGAGAGAAGCAAGATAGTGCTAAAAAATCAATCTAATGTTATGGTAAATTATCACTCATTTTAAAAAGCATGGCATAAAGAAAAATTCAAATATGACTCTTACTTTGTCTAAATAAATAATTATAGTAAATTAGAAAATAATAGAATGATATGTTCATGGTGAAGTAGGAAGGGATTTATCTTGGTTCCCTTTTTTTGACAGGGAACAAACATATCACTTCAGCAAATGATGAGCATGTAATTTCAAATAGAAGAGGAAAATAAATCATTTGAAATGTGGTGTCCATTGCTTTGGCAAAACTATTACACTTTTAGAAACTTTTCCTAAGGCAGTAATTTAGCAGTACTACAAAGATGAATGTACAAGGATATTCATCTCCATTTTGTTAATCAAAGCAATGGAAACATGCTAAATGTACATCAATATTGGATAGGTTATATAAATTATGGTTATTCAAGTAATGGAATACTCTGCAGCCTGTACAAAATCTGATGCATATTTGTTTTTTACATTGACTTGGAAAAACTCCCATAACATATTTTTGAGTGGAAGAGCAATGGGATAATCTTTTTTATATAAAATTATCTGTGTATGTAAGAGAAAAAAAAAAGTCAGAGGAACAAGAGCCAGTTCCAGAAGGAGAAATCAAGCAGATTCTGGAAGAGAACACTGGTGTTTGATGTCCCAGGTAGCTTGAAATATGTCATCTATGAGTCTGTGGCTTTGAAGGAGTTTCTGCAATTAATAGTTACTGCTTATATATCCACAAAAATGTTAATATTTTTCTCATATTGTTATGGGCTGGATTGTGCTGCCCCTCCGCTCAAATGCATATGTTGAATCCCTAACCCTCCAATGTGATGGCATTTGGAAGTGGGGCCTTTGCTTTGCGAGACAATTAGGTTCCGATGAGCTTATTGCGGGTGAAGCTCTCATGATGGAATTATTGTCCTTATAAGAAGAGCCACCAGAGAACATCCTCTCTGCCATGTGAAGACACAGAAAGGAGGTGTTTGTCTGCAAGCCAAGAAGAGAGCCCTCAATGGGGACCCAGATGCATTGGCACCTTGATCTTGGACTTATCCTCCAGAACTGTGAAAAATCAATTCTTATTGCTTAAGCCATGCGGCCTCTGGTGCTTTGTGTGGCAGCCTGAGCTATGACACATTAAAAACTGTATTAGTCACATTTTTTAGTTGTTTATTGCCATATAATGAATTACTCCAAAACATTAGTGGCTCAAACAACAAGCTGTTATTTTCTCAGTTTTTGCGGCTTAGGGATTCAGAGGCAGTTTAGCTGGGTGATTCTGGCTCAGATTGAATCTAGACGTCAGTTGGGCTGCAGTCATGTGAAGCCTTGACTGAGGCTGAAGGATCCATTTCTAAGGTCATTTTTTTTTTTTTTTTTTTTTTTTTTTGCGGTACGTGGGCCTCTTGCTGCTGTGGCCTCTCCCGTTGCGGAGCACAGGCTCCGGACGCGCAGGCTCAGCGGCCATGGCTCACGGGCCCAGCCGCTCCGCGGCATGTGGGATCTTCCCGGACCGGGGCACGAACCCGTGTCTCCTGCATCGGCAGGCAGACTCTCAACCACTGCGCCACCAGGGAAGCCCATCTAAGGTCATTTTTGTAGCTGTTTTCCAGAATTCTCCATCCTTTCTGGCTGATTGCTGGGGGCCTCAGTTACTCACCAAATCATCATTTCCTCACACATGACAGTTTGCACCCTGCAGACGAAGTGATCCAAAAGAGAGAAACCTATGATATCATCACTTCTGCCCTATTCTATTTCTAATCAGACTGATATAACATGGGAGGGGACTACACAAGGTCATAAATATCCCAAGTCAGGGATCGTTGGGAGCCATCTTGGGACCCAACTCCTACAAAAAGTCACTGCCGTATTTCACTTGTTTTCTGTATTGCATTTGTATTATATTAGTGTTTACTATAAGAGAGTACATTATCTATACAAACAAGGCATACCTTTTAGAATGATTTCAAAAAGAGTTAAGTATGTTAAAAATAAACCCAGAATTCCAAAGAATAATTTTAGTGTATCTTGTTACAATGTAAGTTTAAAGTCTGTTTTGTCTGATATGTGTTGCTTCCCCAACTGTCTCTTCATTTCCATTTGCATAGAACGCCTTTTTCCATCCTCGCACTTTCAGTCTGTGTGTCTTTAGATCTGGTGTGTCTCTTGTAGGCAGTATATTTATGGCTCTTTGTTTTTGCATCCATCAGCTACTCTATGTCTTTTGATTGGAGCATTTAGTCCATTTACTTTTAAAGTAATTTTTGATAAGTAGACACTTCTTGTTAATTGTTTTCAGATTGTTTTTGTAGTTATTTTTTGTTCCCTTCTTGTTCTTTAGTTCTCTTGTGATTTGATGACTACCTTTATTGTTATGTTTAGATTCCTTTTCTTTTTTCCTGTGTGTATCTTTTTTTTTTTTTTTTAGTTTTTGGTTACCCTGAGGTTTATATATAGTGATTCATATATCGGTGTGATTATATTAACTTGCTGATCTCTTACATTCAAATGCATTTTAACAACCCTGCATAATTACTCACTCCCAACCTGTTTACTGTTTTTGATATCATAATGTACATCTTTTTGCTTTGCGTATCCCTTAACTCCTTATTGTAGATATTGTTGGTTTTAATACTTTTGTCTTTTATCTATTCTACTAGCTTTATACATGGTTGATCTACTACCTTTACTGTATATATGCCTTTATTGATGAGAATTCTCCTTTCATAATTTTCATGTTTGTAGTTGTGGCCTTTTCTTTTTTTTCTTAGAGAAGCCCTGTTAACATTTCTTGTAAAACTGGTTTGATGGTACTGAACTTTTTTAGCTTTTGCTTGTCTGTAAATTTTTGATCTCTCTATTAAACCTGAATGAATGTTTCCTGGGTAGGGTAGTCTTGGTTGTAGGTTTTTGCTTTTCATCACTCTAAATATATTGTGCCACTCCCTGCTGAGTTTCTACTGAAAAGTCATCTTATAACCTTATGGGAGTTCCCTTGTACATAACTTGTTGCTTCTCCTTGCTGTTTTTAATATTCTATCTTTATCTTTAATTTTTTTTTCCATTTTAATTACAGTATGTCTTGGTGTGGTCCTCTTTGTGTTGATCCTTTTGGGAGCTCTGTGTGCTTCCTGGACCTGGATGTCTTTTTCCTTTGCCAAGTTAGGGAAGTTTTCATCTATTATGTCTTCAAGTATGTTCTCTACCTCTTTCTCTCTTTCTTCTCCTTCTGGGACCTCTGTAATGTGAGTGCTAGTATGCATGATGTTATCCTAGATGTCTCTTAACTGTCCTCATTTCTTCTTATTCTTTTTTTCTTTTTTCCATTCAGCTTCAGTGATTTCCACTATTCTGTCTTCCAGATGGCTGATCTGTTCTCTAACATCTCTTGATTCCCTTTAGTGTATTTTTAAAATTTCTATTATTGTATTCTTCATCTCTCTTTGGTTCTTCTTTATATTTTCTAACTCTATGTTAAAATTTTCTAACTTCTCACTTTATTTATTTAATCTTCTCCTGAGTTCTTTAAACGTCTTTATAATCATTACCTTGCATTCTTATCAGGTAGAGTGCCTAGTGCCATATCACTTAGTTCTTCTTCTAGAGTTTTATCTTGTTCTTTCAACTTACTCTTCTGTTGCCTCATTTTGCCTAACTTGATGTTTTTTATTTCTAGGTATGTAGTAGTGTGGTTATATTTCCCAATCTTAGAGAACTGGCCTTTTGTAGGAGATAGCCTATGCATTCCAGCAGCTCACTCCTCTCTGATATTCAGGCTATATGCTCTAGGATTGCACCCAATGTGGGCTGCATGGGTCCTTCTGTTGTTGCAGGCAGTGGGCAGTGTGGTAGATGTGGCTGCCCTCACTCAGATTGGTTGCCAGGCCCTGCATTGTGTGGAGGCTGCTGGGCACTGGTGGGTGGGTCTGGTTCAGGAGGATGATGGCTGTGAAGCCCTGTGGCGCCCTGGGGTTAATATTGGCCCACTGGTATGTGGAGCTGGTTCTGGGTGGCTACAGGGCTGGGGGCACTGGATCTAGTGTCCACCTCTTGGTTGGCAGGTCTAGTTCCTGAAATGCCTGGCTATGGAGTTTGTGAGGGGTCCCAAAGCTGGTGTTTGACCATTGGTGTTCATGACTGAATCCTGGGCTAGCTAGCTGAGGGGTCCAAAGTGTCTCAGGGCCAGTGTAGGCCCCCTGCTGGATGGGGCTGCTGCCCTGGGGGATCCTAGGTCTAGTGTTAGCTCACTGGTGGATGGAGCTGGGTCCAAGGGGTGTCTGGCTGCAGAGCCCTGAGGGTATTAGAGCTGGTGTTGGCGTACTAGTGGGCACACTGGTTCTTGTCACAGCTGGCTGCGGGGTTCATGATGTCCTGAAGCTGGTGTTAGCCTACTGGCGGGTAGGGCTGGTACCTGGGGCAGCTGGCTGATGGTCCCAAAGTGCTCCAGAGCTTGTGTTGGACTCCTGGTTGCCTGGGCTGGGACCCAAGAGTTCCTAGGGGTGGTGCTGACATGCTGATGGATCATCTGTGTCCTGTCATGGCAGACTATGGAGCTGTGGTGGCCTCACACCTAATGTCAGCCCACTGGTGGTTGGTGTCAGGGCCCAGGGGTTTCTGAGGCTGGTGACCACCCACTGGTAGGTAAGACTGGTCTCAGGGTCACTGGCTGCAGGGTCCTGGTGGTTCTGGGGCTAGTGAAAGTGCACTGTTATTTCAGGGCAGGGTCTTGGACTCTCTGGTGGACAGGACTGGGTCAGGATAGGCTATGGGGTCAGGGGATCTTAAAGCAGCAGGCCTGCAGGTAAGTGGGGCTGTATCTCCCCCCAGCTAGTTGCTTGACCTGAGGCATCCCAGTAATGGTGCCAACAGGCTGGTAGGCAGAGCCAGGTCCTGATGGTAATAAGCTAGAGGGAAGATTCCAAAATGGTGCTTGTCAGAACCAGTGTCCTCATCATAGAAAGTGCTCCTAAAAATGGCTGCCACCAGTGTCTGTGTCCCCAGGGTGAGCTCCAGTTTCCTCTCACTTCTCTGGGAGGTCCTCTAAGATCAGCAAGGGGGTCTGACTCAGGCTTCTTTCAAATTACTGCTTATGCTCTGTGTCTTGGAGTGTGTGAGATTTTACGTGCACCTTTTAAGAGTAGAGTCTTTATTTCCCCCCGCCCTCTGGCTCCCCCCAAAAGTAAGCTCTTCTGGCCTTCAAATCCAAATATTCTAGAGGCTAATTTTTCCAGTGGAGAATCCCCAGGCTGGATAACCTAAAGTGGGGCTCAGACCCCTGGCTCCTGGGTTAGAACCTTTGCAATTGTAATTATCCTCCTTTTTGGGTCATCTGCCCAGGAGTATAATTCTTGACTACATTGCATCTCTGCCCCTCTTTCCCATCTTGTTGTAGTTCCTTCTTTATATCTTTAGTGGTAGAGGATCTTTTCTGCTAGTCTTCTAGGTTTTATTATCAACAGTTGCTCTTTAAATACTTGTAATTTTGGTATGCCTGTGGAAGGAGGTGAGTCAGGGTCTTCCTACTTCAACATCTCAGCCCCTCCCCCTTCTTTACTTTAACTTTTTAACACAGCAAGTGTTCCATATTTTGTATCTGTTAATTACAGTTTCTGAATTCCTCAGGGAGGCTTAAATACTTTCTTTACTTTTTTCTTATTGTCATTCATTATGAACACTTTCTTTACCTATTTGGCAATTATTAATTTTGATCTCTTATTTTGTTGAATGTAATCCGTAGGAAACAAATACATATGTCTTAAGAATAGGAATTTAAGGTACAATATAAAATAGAAATTTTAGGATATCATATATAAATTGTGATTATTAATGTAACCAACATAAAAACCTTCCAAAATATCAGATAAACAATAAATGAAAAAAGATAGAAGAAAGGCCTTATAATGAAGTATTTTTAAAGGTTATAAAAACAGAATAAACTGACAAATCTAAACCTTAGCATATATGTATATCCATAAATATAAATTAATTAAACTCAATTTTAAGAAAAAATATTTTATAATGAAGCAAACCCCAAATTTATGGTGATTATAAGAGATACAAATTATTTCTAAATTTTTGAAAATAAATGCATTAGTACTTTGATTTCTAAAAATATATTATGCTCTGTTCTCTGAAAAACTCTCCTTCTAAATATACCGAGTTCATGAAAAAATTATAAAATTGTAATTTCTAGGGTACTTCTGGCTCATTAGAAATTAAAGAAAATCTCTAAGGGTTAAAACAAACAAATAATAAACAAATAAATAACAAAGATGACAACAATCCAGGAAGAAAAACAGGGATGAGGAGAGATAAGTAAACATATAAGACAGGATCTTCTTGAATGCAAACACTGCTATGATCATCTGCTTTACCTTGGGCAGAGTAGGGAGATGAATTCGAGATTCCTCCGTTAAAGTAGGGACTCTCAAGAGGGATTAAATAGCCGCAGGTTGATGTCAGCATGTAAGACCCAACAGAAACAAATAAAATCTTCTGGTCAAAGAAAAATAAAGACTAAATTAATCCTTTGGTGAGATTCAATAGAACATCAGGCACAAATGAGCAACATTAGGAATAAAAAGGAAACCATAAGTAGAAATCAAATTAAACAAGAAAATATCTAAAATAATTTATGAATTACCATATACAATATGTTTAAAACTCAGGAAATTCTAGAAATTATAAACTACTGAAACTGACATAAGAAAAAAATAGAAAGCCTGAAAAACACTATAACCATTAAAGCAATCAAGTTAATAATTAACTAAAATTGCACAGGAAAGATAAATGGGCAATAAACATGCACAGTTTAAAAAAAAAAAAGCATATTAAATATGCTCCACTTCATTAGTAAGCAGGGAAATCTAGATTAAGACCACAATTAGATATCATTTTATGCCATGAGATTGGCAAAAAATTAATATCTAATAATATCAAATGTTGTAAATATTTATTAATGAACCTTGGCACATTGCTGGTGGGATTGTAAATTAATCCAAGCATTTTGACAAATAATTGGGAGTTATATTATAAACTTGAATGGGTGCATAGTACCAACCAGCAGTCCCATTTATAGAACTTTCTTGTACAGAAACTCTTAAGTACCAGAAAGCAAAGGCAAAAATACTTATAGCAGTGCAGCTCATACTATCAAGAAACTGCTAAAAACCCAATGTGTGAAATATTGTACTACAATGAAAATGAGTCAAACACAAAAATATACAGCAACAAGAGTAAATTTATATTGAGCTAAAATACCATAGATGACCACAAACAATATGATTCCATTCTCAGAGATTACAAAGCAAGAAAACAAAATGTTATAATGTTTAATGAGACATAAGAGTGATTCTTTGTTCTTGTTCTTAAATTATATGTGGATTTCTTCTAGATAATCTAAATAGATAGATAATTGATAGATCAATAGATATACAAATAAGGTTCAGTACTATATAGGGACAAAAAAAAAACATTTATTAAATAAAAAATAACCTGTGTTAAGATAAAAATTTCTTTTTAAGTGTTAAATGAAACTAAATGTCTCCAAATCCAACCATACAAAATTTTCTACTTGAGGCATAACTGCATTTAGAATTCCAAGGTAAGTGTTCCTACTGATTAAAACTAACTATAACTTTAAAGCAGTGATAATTCCAAAGCTATTTGAATTGTTTTTGAGATTTGTGTGAAGTATATGTAAATTGACACTGAAATTTGACAAAAGAGGTGAAACAGAAAAATCTCAGTTCATTGAATAAATAAATGTCAATATATTCTTGAGAAATTACTTATATGACAGGCAGTTTTAGATGCTGAGGTTTTAATGAAAAAAAAAGGAAGATAAATTTTGTCCTCAAAGACCTTTATTGTAATGGGAGAAGATAGATAACAAAAAAAAAAATGAAATAAATAATTTGATGCAAAAATCGTAAATTCAGTTTCTGCAAGTAGGTTTTAGAAGCATATTTGAAAAATTAGTAGACCATCATCATGTATACTCAGGAAGATAATGATTCAAAACTAAGAATGTTTTAATATAATTAATCCTATTACTTGATCTCAGGGGAAAAAAGACTACATCTGTAGACATTAAAGTGGTCTTTGATAAAATTAAATATCTATTATTGATTTCTGAAAAAACAAAAAATACAAATATAAGAATTTATAACATTAGTAAATATACTTTCACCTCAGTCTCAAAGCCAACAGACATGAAAGGAAAACAAGAAAGGGTTCTTAGCAAAGCCTAGGGCAAGGATACTGACTATTAATTATCATATTTTTAAATACAAGCAAACATAAACATATAAGAGAAATACATTATAAGTATAAAAATGGTAAAATAGGAATTACAGTTATCACTACTGTCAGGTAAAATGATTATCTGGAAAATTAAAGATAATCAACTGAGAAATCATTGCAACCAATGCAAGCAGTAAGGTAGTGGGATACAGCATAGAAATACATAAATGAGTAAAACTAATAACCAAGAACATAGAATAAAGTAGAACTACATGGGATAAAGGAGATCCTTTTATGATCTGAAATGCAAGAGATAAAGTATGTAGAAATAAACTTTAAGACTTCAAACGTCTTTGAAGGAATACAAAAGAAAGCTTGAAAAAATGGAATGTACATTATAATTTTGGATGGGGACTTTAAAACAGTAAATAAGTCAATTTATCCATGTTAAACTATACATTTATAAATTTACCATTATACTCATAAAAATAACGATGTGTTTTGTTTTTATGTGTCTTTTTTATTTCAATAGAAAAGATGATTCTAAACTTTTTTAGTGAAAAACAAATTAATCAAGAATAGAATAGAAAAATATGAATCAAAAATAGTAATGGGGCTTCCCTGGTGGCGCAATGGTTGAGAGTCCGCCTGCCAATGCAAGGGACACGGGTTCATGCCCCGGTCCGGGAAGATTCCACATGCTGCGGAGCAGCTGGGCCCATGAGCCATGGCCGCTGAGCCTGCGCATCCAGAGCCTGTGCTCCGCAACCAGAGAGGCCACAGCAGTAAGAGGCCCGCGTTCCGCAAAAAAAAAAAAAAAAAAAAAAAATAGTAATGACTATTAGGTGCAGAAAAAATACTGTCTGATTCCACTTATATGAGGTACCTAGAATAGCCAAATTCATAGAGTTAGAAAGTACAATAGTAGCTGCCAGGGGCCAGGGTGGGGGGCTGGGGAGGGGGAATGGGGAGTTAGTGTTTAATGGGGATAGATTTACAGCTTAGGAAGGCGAAAAATTCAAGAGATAGATGATGGTGAGAGTTGCACAATGTGAAAATACTTAGTGCCACTGAACTCTACAGTTAAATATGGTGAAAATTGTATGTTTTATATGACTTTTACCACAATAATAAAAAACATTAAAAAAAAGAAAAAAATAGTTATGACTAGAGTCTACACTTACTGGATATTTAAGTAATTACAAAATTGTTAAATGGTATTGATATGTTACATGAACTGAAGACATTAAATTATTAGAATACACATCCTAGAAATAGACCCATATCCATACAGAAATTTAGTTATGACAAAAGTAAAGTCTAAAATACTTGGGAGAAATATTGGCTCTTTAAAAAACATCTTGGCATGAATACGTAGACATATGAAAAGAAATAAAAATGATTGTGCCTATACTTCAAATGTTAACCAGGAAAATTTCCAAATAATAAAAAAGGTTTAAATGTACAAAATACATCTAAAATGTAATGAAAGAAACAATGGAAGAATTACTGTATAACTTCTGAAGTGGCAAGGTACTTCATGATGTGTAAATAAATGCCATAAAGCATTCAACTTCTAAAACTACATCAAATTAAAAAATATATATTATGGTAGTTTTGACATATTAAACATTGGCAATTCATATCACAGACACAAAGCTAATTTCCTTAATGTATAAAAGGCCCAACACATTGATGAGGAAAAGAATAACAACCCCCCAGGGCTTTTCTGATGCGCCATGGTTAAGAATCTGCTTGCCAATGCAGGGGACATGGGTTCGAGCCCTGGTCCGGGAAGATCCCACATGCTGTGGAGCAGCTAAGCCCGTGTGCCACAACTACTGAAGCCTGCATGCCTAGAGCCTGTGCTCTGCAACAAGGGAAGCCACTGAGTGAGAAGCCCGCACACGGCAAAGAAGAGTAGCCCCCGTTCACCACAACTAGAGGAAGCCCACGCACAGAAATGGAGAGCCAGTGCAGCCAAAAATAAACAAATAGAAATAAAAATTTATAAAGAAAAAAAAAAACTCCCCCAAATTGTGCAAAGGATATGACTGGACTGTTCATTAATCAAAACTACTAATAGATATTCAACATATTAACAAAATTCGCAATTTCAGTCAAAAATAATCTAAATGCAAATTCGAACTAGACTGGCATGCCAGTCTAGTTTGACAAAAGTCAGACAAAACATTTGATACAACTCTGTTCACCCACTACTGTGGGAGGAAATGAAGAATGGGAATTAGAATAGCCACTGTGTGGAGCATATTGACAGTTGCATCAAAGCAATGAATGAAGATGCATTTTAACCTAATAATCAATTCTGTAGATATACTTGCATATTTGTGAATTTTTGTATGTATAAGTTTATTCATTGAAGCATTATTTAAATTTAAAAAAAGACTGGAAAGCACCTAAAGGTCTATATGTAAGATTTAATGAAAAAAACTATCCTGTATCCATACAATGTAGTATAAAGAAAAATAAGCTTTCATGTACATAATGGAAAGATCTCCAACATAGGTAAGGAAACTGTAAAGTGCAGAGCAATGTCTGTAGTAAGGTTACATTGTTTAATTTATTATATTTTTTATGTATTTACTTATTTATAACTTGGAATTTTTGAAACTTATAAATATATTACTTAAAATAATAAAATGAAATAAAGTAAAACTCCAGTGATTTTCCCAAGAAGCATAATAATAATAAAAATAATCTTCAAAGAACATGAGAAAATTCAGACTTAGCTAAGGGCCTGAATTGCCCATTAGGTGTGCCCATCAATATCCAACCAAGGTCTCTCTGCTTTATAAAATATAAAGGTGTGCCTTTTATGACACTGCTGTTCCAATGAGCATACCAAGGGCCCCTCAAACAGTGGGGATCCTGGGGCACTTCCCTATTCTCCCTTTCTATTAATTATGCTTTTGAAAGGGTTTCTTAACTGAGCAGTAAGCTTCTTATTTAATGACTTATTTTCCTAGCAATACACAGTAAACTAAAATGACTTTTTAATAAGATAGTCTCCATTGCCAGAAAATTAGTTATTTAAGGGATTTCTCAGAACATGTACTAGCTATAACTGATAGAGTGGAACAGCTCTTATAATATGTATTCTCTGTGTGGAAAAATGAGTGTTAACAAGCCCAGAATTGAAAATGGGTCTCAGGTACATATTATTCATGATAAAGTTCCCTCCCCACTCCCAAATCTGTCTGTGAGGTGGGGGGAACAGCTCTAACTGGGTCCACATTTAATTTGAGATCTGTGACATAAAAGTTTTTCCTCCTATAAAACATGTTTTACTTGACAAATGTAGTGTGAAAAAGCAGAAAGGTGTTTTTTTTTTCTTTATTTTTTACAGAAAGGCATTTCAATAATTGATGTTAAGGATTTCCATGAATCAGGATCAAAAAACACATGAATCACCTTTTGTTTTATGAGAGTTAAAGAGCAAAGGGAACTGTACAGTAACTCCGCTTGGAGGTGCAGGGGGTTTTAGACAGATGAGGGAAAGGAATATAGGGTGGTGAATCTATACAATTGGAAGAAAAGTATAACAATTTCTCCCTTTAGCCTTTTCCCATTTCTGGGGATACAAACAATCATTAATGCCAGGAAAGTCTCCAGGCTCAGGTGGATCAAAGTTCATACATGTGGTTTGAAATTAGTTTCTGCAGAAGTTTGATGTTCTTGGAAATTTGCAATCCATCAAATCAGGTTAAGAAGAAATATCCAAAGGTAATCTACACAACAGTGAGGCATACCTATATACAGGGTAATTTTTTTTTTTACATCTTTATTGGAGTATAATTGCTTTACAATGGTGTGTTAGTTTCTACTTTATAACAAAGTGAATCAGCTATACATATACATATGTTCCCATAACTCTTCCTTCTTGCGTCTCCCTCCCTCCCACCCTCCCTATCCCACCCCTCTATGTGGTCACAAAGCACTGAGCTGACCTCCCTGTGCTATGAGGCTGCTTCCTGCTAGCTATCTATTTTACATTTCGTAGTGTATATATGTCCATGCCACTCTCTAACTTTGTCACAGCTTACCATTCCCTCTCCCCATATCTTCAAGTCCATTCTCTAGTAGGTCTGTGTCTTTATTACTGTCTTACCCCTAGGTTCTTCATGACATTTTTTTTTCTTAAATTCCATATATATGTGTTAGCATACGGTATTTGTCTTTCTCTTTCTGGCTTACTTCACTCTGTATGACAGACTCTAGGTCCATCCACCTCATTACAAATAGCTCAATTTCGTTTCTTTTTATGGCTGAGTAATATTCCATTGTATATATGTGCCACATCTTCTTTATCCATTCATCTGATGATGGACACTTAGGTTGTTTCCATCTCCTGGCTATTGTACATAGAGCTGCAATGAACATTTTGGTACATGACTCTCTGAATTATGGTTTTTTCAGGGTATATGCCCAGTAGTGGGATCGCTGGGTCATATGGTAGTTCTATTTGTAATTTTTTAAGGAACCTCCATCCTGTTCTCCATAGTGGCTGTACCAATTCACATTCCCACCAGCAGTGCAAGAGGGTTCCTTTTTCTCCACACCCTCTCCAGCATTTATTGTTTCTAGATTTTTTGATGATGGCCATTCTGACTGGTGTGAGATGATATCTCATTGTAGTTTTGATTTGCGTTTCTCTAATGATTAATGATGTTGAGCATTCTTTCATGTGTTTGTTGGCACTCTGTATATCTTCTTTGGAGAAATGTCTATTTAGGTCTTCTGCCCATTTTTGGTTTGGGTTGTTTGTTTTTTTGTTATTGAGTTGCATGGGCTGCTTATAAATTTTGGAGATTAATCCTTTGTCAGTTGCTTCATTTGCAAATATTTTCTCCCATTTGAGGGTTGTCTTTTCATCTTGTTTATGGTTTCCTTTGTTGTACAAAAGCTTTGAAGTTTCATTAGGTCCCATTTGTTTATTTTTGTTTTTATTTCCATTTCTCTAGGAGGTGGGTCAAAAAGGATCTTGCTGTGATTTATGTCATAGAGTGTTCTGCCTATGTTTTCCTCTAAGAGTTTGATAGTTTCTGGCCTTACATTTGAATGACTCTGCTACCCAAAGCAATCTACAGATTCAATGCAATCCCTCTCAAACTACCACTGGCATTTTTCACAGAACTAGAGCAAAAAATTTCACAATTTGTATGGAAACACAAAAGACCCCGAAGAGCCAAAGCAATCTTGGGAACGAAAAACGGAGCTGGAGGAATCAGGCTCCCTGACTTCAGGCTATACTAAAAAGCTACAGTAATCAAGACAGTATGGTACTGGCACAAAAACAGAAAGATAGATCAATGGAACAGGATAGAAAGCCCAGAGATAAACCTATGCACATATGGTCACCTTATCTTTGATAAAGGAGGCAGGAATGTACAATGCAGAAAGGACAGCCTCTTCAATAAGGGGTGCTGGGAAAACTGGACAGGTACATGTAAAAGTATGAGATTAGAACACTCCCTAACACCATACACAAAAATATGCTCAAAATGGATTAAAGACGTAAATGTAAGGCCAGGGTAATATTTTGATTCAGTCTTGGGACGTGATCTAAAGACATATTTTGAAGTTGAAAAGGATCCTAGAATTCACATTATCAACCCTTCATGGGCCATGATACTTAGAGTGGTTGTGAAGACTGGCATATACAAGAGATTTGAAACAGGATAGTCTCTGTCTTTCTCTTGTTATTTGTCAAAGATAAACAAAGCTGGACATTGATTAAAGCTGTAAGGATAGATTTTATTCACAATAACTATTGCAATGGGGAAGAAGAGGGTCCAGCATGAACTGAGCTCAACTTCACTGAAACAAAAGGCTGAAGACTTTTTCAAGATTGGGGGTGCTAAGGGAAAGGCCCCCATCCTATTCCAAATCCCTAGTGGGCACTGTGAGAGCTTAGGTAGAGGAGTGAACCCTGAAAGCACTATCCACTGGGTATCCCCAAGGCCTGTACCAGCTCATGAGAACACTTTACCACCATTGGTCCTATATGGATGCACAGAGTTTTAAACATATGTAAAGTCTCACCAGCAAAACATGATTCAAGCTAAATGTCACTGTCCTCTTTTGTGGAACAGAAAAGCAGTGCTATTCCTAAACATTCTTTTTCAGGATTATAATTTGTGGGTCTTGTTTCTGTTCCACGTGTGCAGACAGCACCTGAGGTGGCAGGAAAGAAAGCTGGCTTGGGGTCACACAAACCTAGTTGCAAAATCTCAGCTTTATCAATTTCTTATTACTTGTGTGATTTTGGTTAAAACATTTAAACTTTGTGAACTTGTCTTTTTATCTGTATTTACTGTATTTAATTCTCAAATACATATAATAGTAGCTATTTCAAAGGGTCATTGTGAGAATCAAGAGTTATAATGCATGAATTTAGTGAGGATTTGGCAAATAATATGTATTTGGTTTTTATTATTGATGTGCTAATTTATTAAGTAATTATTTAATGTTTTAATGAATTATATATTGTTATAAAATACATAATTATATAGTTCACCCACTTAAAGTGTACTATTCAATGTTTTTTATCCTTTAGCCAGATTTCGCCCTTCTAGATCAGGGAGGTAAAAGAACTTTCATGACCATTATTTTCATCCCCAACCATTGCCAAGCTCATTTTGCCAAAGGATCAGAAGAAAAGTTGTACAGTTACTTGTACAGCAGAGTACCACTGAGAAGTAATAACCACCTTTTATCCCTACTTCCTACTTCCTTTTACTGTATTCATTGTCTCAAGAATTTGTTCTCTAAGCACAAAATAGTTCAGTTATTGGCTTTTGCATTCCTAAAGCAGACATTCTGGCTTATACAATATAATCGGAATATTTCCTGAGCCAGCTTTTCTTTTCTTGCCCAAGAAGAAATAAAGCCTTTCCAGAAAAAGGAGTATGGATACAGTCAGATTGAAGAGCTACAGTGTCAGATTTTCACAGGGATGTTGCAGGTGGGTCCCACGCTCCCTCCCATTCTACCCACAGCCCCCAGTGCAGCTCCAAGGCTGAGAAAGGGTAATGGGTTGGGGATCTGGAAGTGGAAAGCACCAATACTAACTTGTCACCTGAGATTCTTACAGAGGTCACCTTCCCATCATGACCTCAGAGCAGACCAGGCTGAGGCAAAGAGGCAGCTATACTCTGCATCCTGCATCCCCACGAAGTGCAAGACCACAGCTGGCCTTTCCAGGTCTTTGGGGAGGGTGGAGAGTGAGGAAGTCTGTGGACTTTCAGGGGCTTTGTGATCAGAACAAGGTGATCCCCGCTGAGGATATCATCATGCATCCTGGGACAGGAAGCAGATGGGAATACAGAAGTCTCAGGAGGTGCCTGAATGAACAGCTGAAGGAGAAAGAGCACCCGGCAGCCTGCTCACCTCTGCAGATGCCAGGTGAGGAAGCAGGACAACCTCCAACCAGATGCATGCTCCTCTCCCATGCCATGGTGCTCCTTAGGGATTTAGATGAAATTCTAAGTAATCTCCTCCTTCTCATCACCTCAGTAATCGAGATGAAATCCTGGGTGCAACAGGGAAGCGAAAATACCCAGCATTTAATTTTTCTTGAAGTAAGTCTCTGAAAAAGAGAAGCTGAAATTTAAAATATCAAAATTTTGACTCCACTGAGTTTGACAATTTTCGAACTTTTTACCTGCTCTTTTATTTGGGATTTGGTGATGTATTGGTTGTAAATGAGTCTGGAAGACTAGTTTAGCTTTTACCTGTATAGTCATTTGGAAGCCATGTCCTGCCAGTGTTTTTTTTTCCAGTAATGACTTAGGGCTTTGAAATGTCAAAAAGCAGAGGCTGGTCTTTCACCTGTGTGCACCTGTATATAGGAACTGCTCATCTGTTGTTCCAGTGATTTTCAGAGAGCATTTCCAGTCTGTCTTTTGGTGAGAAATTCCACTTTGATCTAAAATTCAGATAATAGCTAGGATTGCCAAATAAATCAATTTTGTATGAAGAACACTGGAAAGTACACCTAAAAAACAAACAAACAAAAAAAACAAACAATACTTAGATGTAAACCTGAAATCTAAGATTCTCAGAGCCAAACACAAACTTAGAGATCAATTCCAGTTTCCTCATTTCACAAAGAATGAAATCTTGATTCAATGAGGCATTTGAATTACTGAAGATACCAAGCAGATCTGTCCCAGGGCCTGACTCTAGTGTTGATCACTTGACCTGTTTGTTCACTTTCCCCTACAATGCGGGTGGCACTCAAAGGAAGCTCTAATTCAGGATCTTGGCAAAGAAGAGTGATTTTCCCTGTGACAGCAAGACAGACATGTGGGAGATAGCAGCCTCCTCAATATACTAGATACATTTAAAACACATTTGCATAAGCGTCAAAATGCCGTGGGTGTCTTGTGCTCTATATAAACAGTGAATGAAGACTTTGGAAGAATGCCAGTGCATCAAAATCAGCACTCAGCCCATTAGAATCTATGCTCCGTACCTTTGCTTTTTTTTAAAAAAAACAAACTATAAACATTGCACGGTTCATCTGTGGGTAACAATGAGCATGTCCATACATGGTCTCTTCCTTCCTGAGGATAAAGGAGCAATTATCATTCTCATTTTATACATGTAGAAACTGAGACTCAGTGAAATTGTCACAAGCTAAAAAGTGACCGAGCCAGGACTTGAATCTAAGTGTAAAGATTCTAACGGGATCATGGATCTTGACCCCCACAGCAGTTTTCTTCTGTCAGACAAGAATTATGCAGGATCTCGGGGAATCACCTGAATGTTATTTATTAGTTTGCTCTGGTAGAATTGCATAGGGTTTGGTTTCTGAAATCTTGGTTCTATCACTTACTGTCTTTGTGACCATGGCAAGACCCTTAACCTCCCAGAACTTAATTCACTGATTCATTAATTCACTGAGCTTTTTTTTTTTTTTTTTTTTTTTGCGGTTCTTGGGCCTCTCACTGTTGTGGCCTCTCCCGTTACAGAGCACAGGCTCCGGACATGCAGGCTCAGCGGCCATGGCTCACGGGCCCAGCCGCTCTGCGGCATGTGGGATCTTCCCGGACCGGGGCACGAACCCGTATCTCCTGCAACGGCAGGTGGACTCTCAACCACTGCGCCACCAGGGAAGTCCTTCACTGAGCTTTTATTATGTGCTTATTCTCTGCTAGACACCACCAGGTGCCAAATACATAGCCGCAGAAAGGAAAATAACAATACTGTCCAGGCTTCATAAAGTTCCTTATTTTCTAATGGGTAGAATGTGACTTAGAATTGCTGTCATGCTTACTTCAGAGGTCTGTTTCATGAACTGAATGAGATATTATGAATGCTTCATAAAACATAACACAATATATAAATCTAAAGGGTTGTGATGAGTATACTTTACCCAAGGGCAGAAAGTAACAACCTGTATACTTTTCTTTATTTTCTAACCCATGATCTTTTTTTTGCGGTACACGGGCCTTTCACTGCCGTGGCTTCTCCCATTGCGGAGCACAGGCTCCGGACGCGCAGGCTCAGCGGCCATGGCTCACGGGCACAGCCTCTCCGCGGCATGTGGGATCTTCCCGGACCAGGGCACGAACCCGCATCCCCTGCATCGGCAGGCGGACTCTCAACCACTGCGCCACCAGGGAAGCCCTAACCCATGATTTTTTAACACTCCTAAGAGGGCCTTAGATTCTCCAGGCAAGTTAATAGGAACTGAATTGATTTTAAGAAAATGCAAAGTAGGTTGTTCCTTCTCAGTATACTTAGGCATTAGCTTTCCTTTTGTTTGAAGGAAACAAAAGAAAAAGGTATTGCATTTCCTTTTGTTTGAAATGCAATAAAGCATTGCCTCCAGAAGTTCTGGCAAAAATTTGATCTCTTCTTTTTTTTGCTGTACGCGGGCCTCAAACTATTGTGGCCTCTCCCGCTGTGGAGCACAGGCTCCGGACGCGCAGGCTCAGCGGCCATGGCTCACGGGCCCAGCCGCTCCGCAGCATGTTGTATCTTCCCGGACCGGGGCACGAAACCGTGTCCCCTGCATCATCGGCAGGTGGACTCTCAACCACTGCGCCGCCAGGGAAGCCCCAAAAGTTTGATCTCTTACCTGGGAGTGTATATGATTTCAGCGCAGGAAACAGAAAATACTAAAGTGTTTACCAAGAAAGGTTTCAATATAGGGAATTAGGTGCTTACAAAACTGGGAAGGCTAAGTAAGCAAGTTTGGAGTGAGTTCCAGAACAATACCAGTCTCTTCCACTAGGGGAGCACCTGCCTCCATGAGCTCCACCATCTATTCTGGAAGGAGGCTCACACGTATAAATATGGTTGTTGGAACTGAAAACCTGGGATCTGGAAACTCCTATGGCTTCAGCTTCTCAACACTGAGAAATCTGGAGAATAAACACTGAAAAGCTGCTTTGAGAAGACCTCATGCATCCACTATCTTGTTAGCACTAACAGCCTGGGCCTTAGGACATGGCCTCTGACCCACTCCTATCTCCCAAATATCTCCTGAATTCACCTAGAATCCTAGCAGCAAAGGAAGCTGTCCAAATGAAGTTTATAGCTTTCCAACCTTTCCAGCTTGAAAGAAGATAAAATGAACGATGAATGAGCCAATCTTCAATTTTTTCTTTGCCAATTCCAGTTTCACCACGGAAAATGAATATATGAGGTTTTGGATAGAAACACAACCTCTATTTCTCTCCCTGTGAAAAGGAAAATATACACCTTTCTCATTTTACCAGATTGTTATATACAGTCTACGAAATTAACAAATGTGAATACACTTTGTAAAGGGCTACAGAAAAGAAAAGTTGCCAGGTTTTTTGTGGCCTTTTCTTTATTTTGTGTATGTTATTTTTTTCTACTTACATGTATGTGAGAGCATGTATCTTTCTTTCTTTTTCTCTTTATTCTATGCAAATTGGAAAAGAGCTCAAAATCAAAAGCTACCTGAGGAGAATTGTTAAGGAGGAATGGGGAATCTCACATTAATTAATAGGAAAACTTCTTAAACTTAATAAAGGAAGACTGCCTGCCCAGCTTTGTGTGTACTGTGACACCTAGCACAGTCCCTGGAAGGCAAAGATAATCGTAGAGCCATTTTGGTATAGTGGCTTCTGTTCAAAATCAGGATGAGAAAATCCAAACCCCGGTATCACCTCTCCTTAGTGGCTGGTTATGCAATTAACTTCCACAATAAGAGTCAGGTTTCTTATTTACATACAGGGTAGCAATGTTTTCCTTCACAGGATTTCTGGGAGGCTGGAATAAAATGGCATTACAAAATGGATTTGTAAGTTCAATACTAATCACGTGCAAGAAAATATTGAAAAAAATTGGCATAGGAACACTGAATCACTAGAATAAAACGAAGGGGAAGGTATGTTAGAGGCAGACTTTTTTCTCAGGTGCATTCCTCGAATAACAAACAGCTACTGGCTTGCATGGGTCCATTTGAGACCCCTCAGATAATAGTGAGGAGAGAGCTGGAAAGGAAAGAGTACTTAGGAGAACTCTTAAGTACCTGGGACTGTGATTTTATAAGTAAGCTTTTATTTTCAAAATAGATGTATGAGGTAGGTATAATTATTTTCTTTCCTTTTTTTTTTTTTTTTTTTCTGGTTGCAGAAACAAACTTTGAAATGCTAAATGGTGCAAGGTCACTTAAGCACTGAGTGGTGGAGTCAGATTCAATCAAGATATATCTGAGCTCCAAGCCTATGTTCCTCAAACTATACAATTCTGCCTCTGAGTAACAAAGCGATCTCATTTAAAAGAGTCAAAATGGTTTAGCAAATGCTCAAAAAGCATTTTCTGAAGAAAGTTGCTGAATTTTCCAGAGCTGGCTCTAGGGCAGACCACCTGGTTCTGAATTCTGGATCTTTCACTTGTAAGCAGTGTGGCCTTGGGCAGCTAGGCAGTGACTCTGTGTCTCAGCTTCTTTATTTCTATAAATGGGTTTAAATTAGTAACAACCCCATAGGAAGTTTGAAGGTTAAGTGAATTAATACCTAAAAAGAGCTGAGAACAGGGCTTTTCATAGTGTGAACCCTCAATAAATGTTTGATATGATTAGGAAAATAACAGTGAAAAGACTGAGTGACATGATGAGCCCTGATATGAGCCCCCAGCACCCTCTCTTTAGCTCTCACTAAGAAAACCAGTTGAAAGAGAACCCCTGGGCTTTAAAATCAGCTAAACTGCTCAAACAGAAATTCAGCCACACTGAGAAATGCCAAATAACCCATGACTAGAGCAAAAATGGATTCACTCACTGCACTTTTATGAGGTACATGTTAAGAGACTTCATATTCACTTGTTGTCCACGAAAAGAGTAGTAACTACAAATAAAGGTAAAATTCACTAAGTCCGGTATGAATAGTCTTTGAAAGAAGATAAGTAGCCATCGGGAGGGGATTCGTGTTTATCAAGGCACTGCATGCCATAAACTTGATATATATATTTTCTTTTAACCTTCGCATCAACTGTATAAAGTATAGATGGTGATTCCTACTTCACAGATTGTTCCACTGTGTATGAAAAAAGTTGATTTGTCAGAAGTCCTAGAGTTATCAAGTGGAAGCACTAAGACTTCGGCGTATGTCACTTAGATCCTAAAGCCTACTCTTCCCATTATGCCACTATATCCCAATTGGTATTGTTTAACACAATAGTTTTGCAAGATGATTCTTAAACAAAAGAAACCAAAGATTTCATGGTAAGAAGGGGCTAAATCACAATAACTTTTTCCTATTAGAGGTTCATTCTCCCTAGCCCAGGTCTTGGCAAACTGTCACCATTTTTTAATGCATAAAGTTTTATTAGACCATGGCCATGCCCCTTCTTTTGAATGTCATCTATGGCTGCTTTAGTACTGCAATGGCAGAGTTCAGGAAGTTGAGTTGCAATAGAGAATAGATGGCCTGTCAAGTCTAAAATGCTTTCTTTTTGACCCTTTACTTAGAAAAGTTTGTTAATCTCTGCTCTAGACTCTTCAAGGATCTAACACAAGGCCAAAATATTTTTAGAAAAATAAGTTCAGCACATCATTTCTACATCTGTGCGTGTACTTCTCCTTTATTTTTGTAACATCCCCACTGAGGTCTACACTTTGAGAAATGCCACTCTGAGCGGAGGGGCTTACATTAAAAAATCAGCCTTTTTCCCCACCATGTAGATATAACTCATAGCTGAGTTGTTTCTCACATTCCAGAATAAAATTTTAAAATTCAGTGAAAAAGATCAACTGTTACTGAATATGAACTATAGATATGCTTGAGAAAGTGGAAAATTCCATTAAGACAACAACTTTCCAGGACAGTTTAGAGAATCTTTAGAGATTAAGAAAGTTCTAGTATGTCTACAGTTTCTTTAATTAATTGAATATTCTGGAAATTGAAGTTCCTGAGTCTCCAGGAAAATCTTAACAACTGGAAAACTTCCTCAAAACAATTTGAAACTTTCTAAATCCAAATTAGAAATTTAAGAAAAAAAAGTAAGATGTTTAGAATGTATTGGTCACCTCAGCTTGGGGCAAAATTTCCCCTAGTTGGGCTTCCCTGGTGGCGCAGTGGTTGAGAGTCCGCCTGCCGATGCAGGGGACACGGGTTCGTGCCCCCGTCCGGGAGGATCCCACATGCCGCAGAGCGGCTGGGCCCGTGAGCCATGGCCGCTGAGCCTGCGCGTCTGGAGCCTGTGCTCCGCAGCGGGAGAGGCCACAGCAGTAAGAGGCCTGCGTACCGCAAAAAAAAAAAAAAAATTTCCCCTAGTTGTTAAATTTGAAATTAATTAATTAATTAAAAATACAATAAAATAAAGCAAGAGTAAAACAATACATAGCTAGGTAAGAGTAGCTCTGGAATTAACAACATGAAATAAGATTAAAGTCCTGATTTATTACAATTATGAAAGGATCATTACAACTGTGACCCATACCTTTATCAAAATTTTATCGGTTTCTCTGGGAGTACAGGACTCTACCCGGAAGGAGAATATTGGAGTTCAGTCAATGTTATTTGTCTCACTTTCATTTGCAAATTTGCTAACTAGAGATAAACCAAACTGATGGGTTAAGATGACTTTGTTCTGATTAATTTTATGGTAATTCTGAGGGCTTCAGTTTTAAATGAATTGTTTGAATACTAAATTATGCAGCTTTATGATGCAGGAGATAAGCAGCAGCTCTAAAGATGCCTCTGAGACTTAAAAGAGACAGCATTAGAAGCTCATTATTGCCGGCACATTTAACATGGTTAAAGTAGGGGAAAATAGCCATTAAGTTAATGTAATAGTTAAACTGCATTAATTTGAAAAACTGCCCAATGAAACGTTTACAGCAGAAGATCTATTTTTTTTCCCTTACATGGAGACATTTTTAAAAAATAAAATAAAAGGAATTTTAAGGTTTTGTCCTCTCCTCCTCAAGGCACTCTGCATTTTGAAATTCTAGGCTTTTTCTGTTGTGGATATACTAGGACAATTCTCTGTTCTGTCATACGATAAAGAACAGAGGATGGTCTGGTCCCATTTGTGATCCATGATCCGTGAGGTCCCATGGTGAGATGGGTGGTCAAATCAAATAACAGAAAGCATCACCAGAGTTCTAACCAGAAAGCCACTGGGAACATAAGAATTTGTATCTTGGGGAATGGAAGAGGCTTTTTAACCACTTCCAATCTGGCTATTTTCTTGAGAAATCAATAAAAATTGAGTTAGAAAATGCTCAATGATAATTCCCAAATGACCACTTCATCAGTTCTCTTTCTCCTTGAAAAAATTCAAGCTTTGGCTGCTTGAAATCTTTCCCTCCATTAGCCTTCATGTCAGTGCATTGTCCTGTCTGTGGCCTTTCCTGCTGTTCTTTTATTTTATTACTTTTTTTTTTTTTCTCAAAGAAAGTCCACTGTTTTATTTTAGTTACTTGAGAAAATAAAATGGTGTACCAGGCTTCTTATGATCACTGTTAACGTTTGATGATCAGGATGAGGGGTGATTTTGATCACATGACTTCATCCCTGTCTTCCAAGTGGAAGACTCTTATCTCTGTTTTTGGATTTCTTAAGATCAGGGTGTCTATTATTAACTACTTCATGGACATATAAACCTGAACCCATTACCAAAAATAGAATGGTCTAAAAGCTTAATGAATAAAATTAAAATAAAATAATAAAATCTCATTCATACCCCAGTATACTCATTCTCAATTCTCCATTTCAGGAAATAGCACTAATATGTTTTCAGTCAAATATATATATATATCATGTCTGATTCTTTTCTCCTTTCTTTCTATCCTCTCTCAGTCACAGAGACCAGTTCATAGAACACTGAGAAGCATGGTCACATCATTTGAAACTCTTTGAACCAAGGCCAAGGCAATATGTATTTTAAACTAAGAGTTTTTGTATAAAAGTTCTACTAGTGGTAACCAAGGATCATAAACCAGAGCCCAGGGACATTTCTGTGGAATACAAGTAGAACGGGGTTGGTTGATGAAATCTGACTCTGAACTACGTCTACACTTCATTCCGGCTTGAAACAGCAACACTGCTCAGGACAGAGATATCAAAATGCTATATTTTGACTTTACTCTCTGGCCCTAGTTTAAAGACATAGGAACTGTGCTGACTATGTAATGAGGAAACACCTTTTTGTATAGGTGGGAATGAGGAATGATTCTCTAACCTAATACGTCAATAGATGTATTCTCTTCCCCTCTACTCCTCTCTCTCTTCATGTGTTCTATAATTTGACACCCAATCATAAAACCAATTCTCAAGCCATATAATATCTGAGCTAAAAGGATGGACTCCATATCCTAGAGAAAGTTCAGCTTTTTGATGTAGAGGGTAAAAGTGCCGGGGCTGTGTATGAAGTAGGCTGTTGCATTTAATATGCTACACCAGAAAAAAGGACAAGAATTAGAGTTTGCTTCAGATTCTCCGCAGTGTCTCAAATTATAGATACCCCTCGGAAGAGTGTTAAAAATGCTAATTCTCTGCCCTCCACCCTAATTTTGATTCTGTATGTCTGGAGTGGTGCCTCTGAATCTAGAATCATAATGATCCTCACATAATTCAGATGTTGGACAGCAGGTGTTTACTTGAGTGATGCCTTAAGATACACTAATTTGCAAAAGATAAATTTTACTTCAATACAGAGAGGAATAGGATGAATGCATGATAGACAGTGGAGAATCACCACCCTACTCTCCAATTTTTCATCAATACAAGACCACTTACCAATGTGTAAGTGGACAATGAAGGAATTAAGTGTATGTAACTAACAATTGTTCAAAATGAGTCACTTTTCAGATTGAAAGTGAATGCAAAATGTTTTATATATTTTTAATTGACTAACAAGTTTTATTATATTGGTGGACTTCGAAAATAGTTATATATGTTCAAAGTTGTATTTTTATGGTTAATAAATTTGAAATAGTTGACACTTCTAATTAATTTTTCTCTGTAGGACAGACTATTTTTAGTTAAGTAAACTTCTGAGATACATAGTAAATTGAAAATAACTTCATTAAATTGAATACGTTTTCAATTTAAAATTTTCATTTAAATATTTTATTCTAAATATGTTCATGTTCAGAGGTACCATCTTTTTTTTCCCCTGCCTCAGGAAGAATTCATTCATTTGACAGGTGTTTTTATAAGAAACTTGTCAACTAAGTTACCCCTATATAGCCTTTTGTTTCACCAAATTTAGCTGCAGCAAAATCACAGGTCTTCTCAATTTCATTCCTCTTGATAGAATGTAAATTCACCCAATAAAATGTAGGGGCCCTATCAAGACATTCTTCCCTTGAATTTAAATATCCAGGATGCAATTATTTCATATCAAAATTAAATATTGGACTCACAGTTTATTTTGTTCAGTCCTTCACTTGCTGTTGTTGTAAAAATAAATCCAAGGTTTTCTTGTTTGCAAGGTAACAATTGGCCAACAGCTTCAAAAGCTGAGGTTCTTTTTTATTTTTAAGTTCCAATCACTAAATACTGTGATAAAAATTTCTAATTGATTTCAAAAAACATGTGAAGACTGTTTAAATAATTTATTTTAAACATCTCCACTCTCACCTTAGGATACTTAAAAAGATTTATAAACTGGATTCAAACATTTTTAAAATGAGAAGGAAGATGAGGAGCAGAGAGAAACTGTGTATATTATACTTAAGCATTCATAACAAAAATTTTGTAGTACTACTATAAATGTGTATATGTAAAGCTATTTGTATTTTTGACAAACACAGCTTTTATTTCAATCAGTAGTATGTTGTTGTTGGTTTGGATGCAATTATAATTTATAAGTGGACCACAAATAATTCCACTACATTTCTGCTTCACAGGTGTATGGATTCAGCAACCACATTGTTCTTCTATGATGTGGTGTCCTACCGAAATTTATATTATCACCATGAAAATAAATACTGCCACTTTCAGCACTGAATTTTTAATTGAATTTACAATGGCATTTACAAAATTGTCAAATGCTTGATATTAAACAAAAAAAGTATTTCAAAAACTTCACTGGATTCTGTGATATAGACAAAACCCATAAAAATAGAGTTAACTGAAGGCTTTTATCTGAAGCCTTTGAATGAAGTTTTCATAAAAGAAAAACTATTATTCTTTGAAGTTGATGCTGACATACCTTCCAGCTTTTACGTGAACAGAAATGCACCATGGCTGTATGGTGGTCATTTTTGATAAGCATGTTGAACAAATTATTGGTTCATTGTCAATGTTTTGGAGAAATGGTAATTAAGAAATTAATTTTTTATTACAAGTGGACTTTAATTTTTCTACTCAGTGCTGCCAAAGCAGCTTATTGAAAATGCAAGAGCAGTACTACCAATTAATTAATTCATTAATGGACTAACATTGTTAGATTTATATCATATAATAAAGGAACAAACCACTGTAGCAAGAACTTTCAAAACATGGTCTATATACTTTAGGACAGGAATTCTCAGCCTTTATTTTCTGTCCTTATTTCACATACAGGTAATTATAGCTGTACCCATTTGCTATAGGATCAATGGGGTGGTGGCCTGACAACTTTATGCTTAGACCACAGTGAAGGTCAAGGCAGTCAACATTTCCTGATACTCCAAGTGGTAGCAAAAGTACTCATCTTGAATACTACTCCTACCTGCTTAAACAAGGAGTGAGAACTGTCACTAGCCAAGGCACCAAGCACCCCGCAAACTTTCCTTGAAAAGGGGTGTTAATTTTGCCTCATCTGGAAAGGTTAAGAAAAGGAGAATGAATTGTCATTTGTTTAACTGAGTAAGAACTGCCTTCATTCTACATGGATCTCACATGCATTTGGAGGAGACTGTGACATAAGTTAAAAATACAAAGTGAGTATTTATGAAACAGACTCGGGTTTACTTCCATGCAAATATTAATACTAATACCTTATTAAAACTAAAAACCTAAGACCAATTCTATACAAGACAGGATGCAGTGAAACAGTAAATTGACCAGAGTTGGCAGAACAGGATTTATGGTCACTGGGGTTACACACAATTGTACTGTTGGCCCTGGCATGTTTGCAAACATGGGTCCAAGGGTGCACAGAAGAGCAAGAGAAAATCAAGCAAAAACAAGAATGGAACGGGCACTATAAAAAAGAAACAAATGATTCAAAAGAGGACAGAAAAGATTTATTACAGGAAACTGATAAAAGTTTTTTTTGAATACAGTATGCCTGTGATCATTAATAAAATGCATCAAGGCAGGTTGCTTCTTAAAAACCAAACAAACCTACATATTTATCCTCAAAAAAAACAAAAATGAAAAAAAATATTCTCCTCCTCTTCCTTCTTTTTCCTCTTCCCATGCCCCTCCCCCTCACCTTCCTCCTCCCCCTTCTTCTCCACTTCCTCCTTCTTCTTCTTCTCCTCCTCCCCCTCCCCCTCCTCCTCCTCTTCTTCTTTTCTCTCTCTCTCTCTCATTTGCTTTTGTGACAGATGTTTCTCTGAATATGTACTCTGCAGGAACAGGGCTTCATGTGACTTTGGTTATACCTGGGTTTCATATATACTGGTATACTCCTGCAAGATTGGTTTCTGTGCAACCCATTTGTGTAGGTATATTATTTTCGCTCAGACCGACATAACAAAATATCACATAATGGGGGACAAACTACAGAAATTCACCTTTTCCCAGTTTTATAGACATCCATGATCAAGATGTCAGCACGTTCAGTCTCTTCTGAGGTCTCTTTCCTTTCCTTGCAGATGGCCTCCTTCTCCCTGTGTCTTCACATGATCTATCCTCTGTACATATCTGTGTGCCAATCTTCTCTTTTTATAAGGGCACCATTCACATTGGATTAGGGTCTATCCTATGAACTCATTTTGTTTTAATTACCTCTTTAAAGGTTCTATTCCAAACACAGGCACATTTTGAGATACTGGTGATTAGGACCTCAACATTTAAATTTGTGAGGACACAATTCAGCTCATATAGCAAGGAAAAGGGTTGATAGTGGACTGATAATACAAATTCTGAAAAAAAGTTCCTAAGTAGATCTGTAAATATGCTATGCATGCAATCTTATGTAAACAGTGAGACATATGTAAAAAAGTGCTTATACACGGATCCTGTGTCTAAGCTACATGGCAAGACTCAATTTGTATAAAATGTTAAAATAAAAAGTCAAAAATCAATCAGATAAACTAAATGATTGGAATAAATGTTACATAAAAGAGTTTTGGGTCTTCTACAGAAACTAGATTAGCCTATTCTTGTTCCATGCTGCAGGTACTTCAGTGGAGAAGCTCACACGTCCAGTTTTGCACCAAACCAAAAGGCTCTGTAGGGTGACCTTGCCCTGAAGAGGGTAGGCAGGAAATATGCAGTGGCAACTAGCCTCTAACATTGGACTTGAAGACCTTGACATATCACCTCTTTAAATATACATCCCATTTATAAGTCAATTTGTATTTAGGTATATCACTATAGATATATTAATCCAGCTGAGGGTTAGATACTCAGAATAAGGAAAGCAGCACAAGTAAATCAATCTAGCATGAGACATTGGCCAAATAGCCTGGTTCTAGAAAATCTGTGTTCATTCACGTGAACAATATAACTAATCAGTCAACAAAACAACCAACCAAACAAAAATTAAAAAAAAACGTGTCTTCGTTATGAATCAGCTATGAATAAAGTCCATGGCCTAGGGTCATCACAAGCCAGTTGTTTTAGTCACACAATCATGGTGTTGCCTGTTTCATAGAGAGGAGTCTACGTGGTTCTAACTTATACATCCAGGGGCCTTGGGGGTTGTTTCTGTGACTCCCCACCCTCATAAGGCTTACACATTAAGAACAAATATTCCATTTACTCTTCACTACAATGGACCTCAGGATATTATACATAAAATAGACCATTTATCTCAAGTGAGTTTGAATCCAAGTCCTTTATTTTAGGTTTAATGAGATTTTAGTCCAGAAGAAGAAAATTACTTTCCCAAGATCACACAGCAAATGAGTAGCCGATCTGAACTAAGCTGGGTAGAAAAATTAGCTTCAAACTTTTCCCATGAAAAGTGACAGATTTCCTCTAGAAGGTCTCATATAGACTCCCAGTTAGAAAAAGACTTCCACTGTTCCCTTTAATGAATGATGAAAACACTTTTTATTAAGCAAATGATTAAAAGAAAAGCTGTCCAAGTAGATTTAATGACCCAGCTCTATTTCTTACCAGGCAGAAAGTGAGAGTTTTGACCTAGGGTGCAGCACAATTTATATTTGATGTGGATAAGCACTGAGTTAAACTTGAGAAGGAATGAGAAAGAAAGAAAATATATATATATAATTAACTCTAATGTCTTTTCACTTTTCTCAAGAACATAGTGCATCTCTCTTAATAAGTTTCTCATGTACCCTCACATCCTGACCTCAATTGGCATTTTGTCATCACTCATCACATCCTTTCTCATGTGCTTTACCCTAATTACACCAAAAGTACTTGTCATTCCCCAGACACACCATATTACTTTCTACTTCTGAAACTTTATGTATGATAATCCTTTAATTTCTCCTTTGTTTATCTCTACAGGAAAAATCATTACCATTTATTGAGTGCTTGTTCTGTAAAGGTACTTTACCTTATCTTGAACATTTTGGTTCTGAAAAATATTGAGTCTGAGTCCCTAGTAATTCAACAACTTTCAAAAATGCAATTTCTTGCTATATTTTAATGCCCAATTTCTCACTTTGTTTCCCAGTTTCAATGATTAGGTATCTGCCAAAATCCTTCAGTGTAAATCCATCACTGGGACCATCATGTTTTCTTTAGGATTACGCCTGTAAGGTTTGGAGTATCTCTATTTGCCTTCAGACTCACAGTCTGTTATAAAGAATATGGCATCAGTACGTAGGAAAAAGATGTGGGCTAGACTCCTGGATGTACTACTTCCTAGTTGCATGATCTAAGGAAAAACCCTAGCCTGAGTATTGACTATAGAGTTTGGCTGCTGATAGCTATCGCAGTGGTAGATAGGATCTTGTATGTGATATATCAAGAGTGCATATAAATACTAAAGCACTATGCTAGAGGATGGGGAGAATCAACATTACATCTCTCTGCTGGCTCCCTCACTGAAGCTCTCCCTTATCCATCTCATCTGCTGGTCCTTTCCCATAAACCTGCTGCCAGGCTTGGCACATAATCCACCTGCTTGCCCTGACTCTCCTAGCATCAGCTTCTGAGACCTTTTTGGAGAGATCCCAGACACAGGATGAGACCTCACTCACATTTGAAAGTGTCTGAAAACTAGTTCAAAGTAGTGTAGGAAAAAATGGGAAATTATAGGTCACATACATGAAAATTCCTGTCAGACATCACCATATCCAGTGGATTTAAAAAACTTAGTTCTTCTTCAACTATCAGCTCTGATGAACTAATATGGTGGCAGAAAAGAAGCCATGTACACTGTTAAAAGTGTATCCTTCTAGGTTCAATATCAACAGAAAAGATGATTCTTTATCCCAAGAGTTCCAGAAAAAGGTATGGAATTGAATCTTCCTGTAATGGTTTGTGCTAAGCATTCTTTCTTTCTTGGCCAGGGGGTAGACATACCTATTGCCCAGACTGGAATCTGATACCCCTCCTGGGGCTTAGTTCTATGGAAAATGAGCCCATTTAAACTACTTGGTCTTAGAGAGATGGAGGAGAAGTCTACATAAGGAAGTAGAGAGTGATGAAAAGCAGAATAAGGATGAATATAACCCAGGGAGGCAAAACAGCAGATGTCCATGAGACCAGGTTCGCTTTGTCCTGCTCTCAGTCATTTCCTACTATGGCAATTTCCTTCAAATGTCCCAAATATCCCAGTCATGTCATAAACCTTCTCTGACAGCAGGTTCTTCTTCACTCCTTCTCTTGAGCTTATTTCAGATGTGTCCTTCTGCTGAATGCTTTTCAGTAGAGCTAAAGACCAAGAAGAAGAAAACCAAGTTAATGACTTGAAAAGGAGAGAGGTGACTCTAAAAGTACCATGGTCTTAAATTATTAAGGAAATTATATTAGTTCTGATATTTCCCATCTTGGAAAATGTGAGGTACTGTGTGAAGCAAAGTGTACTCAAATATTTCCAGAAATTAGCCCTACCCTGATGTTCTCAATATGGTAGGGTCAGTGAGTATAGCTAGATTTCTATTTGTGTCCATTTAATTTAGCCTGACTTCATTTTTGAAACAAAACACTAATCAGAAACTCAATCAGGGCTTCCCTGGTGGTGCAGTGGTTGAGTCTGCCTGCCGATGCAGGGGACATGGGTTCGTGACCCGGTCTGGGAGGATCCCACATGCCACGGAGCAGCTAGACCCGTGAGCCATGGCCGCTGAGCCTGCGCATCCAGAGCCTGTGCTCCGCAATGGGAGAGACTACAACAGTGAGAGGCCTGTGTACCGCAAAAAAAAAAAAAAAAGAAAAAAGAAATAAAGAAAATCAATCATATGGAGGACACAAAAAAATAGAAATGGTACAAAATAGTCAAAAGAAGAAACATATTTGAGAGGCTACAATGTTCACTGTGTTAGATACTTTACATGGGTCATTAATAAGCTTCTTGTCTTGGGAAGATGAAATGTGAGCACTGAAAATAGCTTTAACTGTGCCAAGCAGTTAGTGCAGGATGATAGAGTAAGGAACCCAGGATGGTTAAGGGGAGTGGGAAGTTATGGGTTATCACCATCTTTGGGAAGTCTTCCCTGGTCTCACAGTCTTGAGTAATGATTCACCCACAGGACAGTTCTCATCAATTCTGCAATCTTGAGCAAGTTATATCCCTTGTTTGAGCCTCCATTTTTCATCTTTAAAATGAGATTATTGGAATTAGTACTTTCTGACACCTATTTTATTTCTAACATTCTAAAAATTGGCAGTAAATAATGAAACATTTTATTCCAAAATAAGTTGTCCTGGTGTGGACAATACATCACAAAGTCATGGCCCATGGAAAGGATCCCAGTAATATTTGTTGAATTACCCTTTCCCTTTAGTAAAAATTTGTTCATGTAAGCCTCTTTGTTCCTTCATGTAAAATGGTTCTACTCTAGACATACTTGGATGTGTCTGAATTTTCAACAAACATTCAGCTTGATTGTCACCAGTGAAACATAGCTCCTCAAAAATAATTGAGATCAGTGAATTCTATGTTTTAAAAAATGTCCAACTCTCTATAGCTATCATGACTAAAAATACTTTTAATGTGCACTATTGGTCTGAGACTCCCCAACAGCAGTTAGTCACTTATGTCTGAAGTTAACAATCATGCATCCAGAGAAAACTGGGCTATTTAGCATATTGGTTCAGGAACATAGGCTCCAATACTTTATTCCCATGGACTTCTGGCATAAGGATCTCACCATTGAAAAGAACATAACTAGTAAAAATATGGGAAAAAACTATTTAAATATCTGGAAATTATCCTAAGATCACACAAAAATATTTTTAAAAATTCAAGAAATCTACTAAATCTCAGTAAGAACAGCAGAAGACAAAAACATAATTAAAAAGAAAACTATAGAACAATATCTTTTATAAATACAGACACAAAGATCTTTAACAAAATACTAGCAAACTTAATCTAGAAGCATATTGGAAAAAATATTTACTATAACCAAGTGAAATTTATCCCATGGATTCAAAGTTGGTTTAACGTCAGAAAATCAATTCATGTAATACACCATATCAATTAGAATAAGAGAAAAAAAATAAATGATCATCTCTAGTGATATAGGAAAACCTTTTGGTAAAATCCAGCATACTTTCATAATAAAAACACTCAAGAAACTAGGAATAGTAGGAAAAGTTCTCAGCCTGAGAAAAGACATCTTTTTTTTTTAAACCCACAGATAACATCATACTAACTGCCAAAAGAGTGGATAGTTTTGTCTTAAGATCAGAGACTGTTAAGAATGTCCATTCTTACTCTTTCTATTCAACATCATACCTGAGAGTATAGCCAAGACAATTACATAAAAATAAAAATTAAAAGTATAAAAATTGGATAATGAGAAATAAAGCTATTTGTATGTTACAATATCTTAAACTAAATGAAAAAATAAATAAAACATCAAAATTTGTGGGTTGCAGCATTATTATGTTAGTGATGTCATTGGCTAGGAATGGCCGAGGCACTTGCATGGGCCCATATTCCTTGTGGTGAGCCCCACAGACATTTCCCACGTTGGAGTCAATGTTGTATCTTGACCATCTCTTGTGGTTCTTATTATGATTGCAGGAGAACACCCTTCAGCAAGAAACCATCAGGGAACTTTGAACAAGACAATTTATTACTCACAGGTTGTGGAGGGTATACATTATGCATGAAGGCCACACAGTGATATCACAGAGAAAGCGGGAGGGAGTACAGACTTGAGGCTCTGCCTTTATTAGGGTCTGAGAGTGGGTTACCTAGGATTTTGCAAGTTCACTTTTTATTGGAAAATTTAAAACAGAAGAACAGAAATTAGAGCATGGTAAAGGAGAAGCAAATCCGTTCAAGTTGTCAGGTATCTAGGCTACCCAGGGCTTTCTAAAAGGGAAAACTCATGGGTGAGGGTGTCCCCTTTTTCCTTCTGTTTGTTCAAGATGGATGTCTGAAATGAATGCCTCGGCAATCAATAGCTTAACGTCAGACACTTACATTATAATAAAAAAGCTTAATGCCTGGCTTTATACTATAAGAGAAAGCAGCACTTAAAAGGAAACTTAAAGCATTGAATGTGTATATTAAAAAAGAGAAGAGATCTAATCAATAATCTAAGTTTCCACATGAGGAAACTAGAAAAATAATAGCAAATTAATTCTAAAGTAAGTATATAAAATAAAAATAATTAGAGCAGAAATCAATGAATTTGAAATCAGGAAATCAAGAGAGAAAGATCAGTGAAACCAAAGTTGGTTCTTTGAAAAGATCAATAAAATCGATAAGCCTCTAGCCAGGCTAACTAAGAAAAAAATTCTAACATCAGAATTGAAAGAGGGGACAGCACTACAGATGCAATGGAAATTAAGTGGGTAATAAAGAAATACTATGAATAACTCTTGGCCTGCAAATTTGATAATGTAGATGAAATGGGCCACTTCCTTGAAATATATGGTGTGCCAAAACTCACACAAGTAGAAACAGACAATCTGAATATGGCTATATCTATTAAAGGAATTGAATCAATAACTGATGACCTTATGAAAGAGAAACTGCAAGGCCCAGATGGATTCACTCATGAATTCTACCAAATACTTAAGGAAGAAATTATACCTATCCTTTACAATCTCTTCCAGAGGATAGAAACAGAGGGAATACTTCCTAACTCATTTTATGAAGCTAACATTACCTTAATACTAAAACCAGACAAAGATATTACAAGAAAAGAAAACTACAGATCAATGTCTCCCTGGAAAATAGATGCAAAAATCCTCAATAAAATATTAGCAAATCAAATCTAAAAACGTATGAAAAAAATCATATACCACAATCAATTGAAATTTATCCCAGGTATGTAAGGCTGGTTCAACATCTGAAAAAAAAAGAAAATTTTCATGATCATATCATTAGATGCAGAGAAAGTATTTGGAAGAATCCAACACCCATTCATGATAAAAGTTCTCAGTAAATTATCAACAGAAATGTTTTCAACATGAAAAAGACCATCTACAAAAAGCCTACAGCTAACATTCTACTCAATGGTGAGAAACTTGAAGCTTTCATTTAGATTAGGTGCAAGGCAAGGATGTCTCCTCTCACTACATTTTTTCAACATCATACTGGAAGCTTTTGCTAATGCAGTAAAGAAAGAAAAGGAAATAAATGGTATATTGGGGGGAAAGACTTAAAACTGTTTTTGTTTGGAGATGACATAAGTATCCATGTAGAAAATTGGAATCAACAAAAACAACAAAAAATCTCGGGACTAATAAGTGATTATAGCAAGGTTGCTGAATATAAGGTTAATACACAAAAGTCAGTTGCTTTAACCTAAATGACCATCGACAGATGAATGGATAAAGAAGATGTGGCACATATATACAATGGAATATTACTCAGCCATAAAAAGAAATGAAATTGAGTTATTTGCAGTGAGATGGATGGACCTAGAGTCTGTCATACAGAGTGAAGTAAGTCAGAAAGGGGAAAACAAATACCGTATGCTAACACATATATATGGAAGCTAAAAAAAAATGGTCATGAAGAACCTAGGGGCAAGATGGGAATAAAGACGCAGACCTACTAGAGAATGGACTTGAGGACATGGGGAGGGGGGAGGGTAAGCTTGGACAAAGTGAGAGAGTAGCATGGACATATATACACTACCAAGTGTAAAACAGATAGCTAGTGGGAAGCAGCCACATAGCACAGGGAGATCAGCTCGGTGCTTTGTGCCCACCTAAAGGGGTGGGATAGGGAGAGTGGGAGGGAGGGAGATGCAAGAGGGAAGAGATATGGGGATATATGTGTATGTATAACTGATTCCCTTTGTTATAAAGCAGAAACTAACACACCATTGTAAAGCAATTATATTCCAAGAAAGATGTTAAAAGGAAAAGAAAAGTCAGTTGCTTTCCTGAATACCAACAATAAACAAGTGAAATTTGAAATTAAAAACACAGTGCCATTTATATTAGCACCCACAAAAGAAACACAGATCATACACAGAATGACAGGCAATATTTGAAAATCATATGCCAGATAAATAACATATCTAGAATATATAAAAATTCTTACAGGTCAATAATAAAAAAATCATAATGAGGGATAAAAACCCTCTGAATAAACATTCCTTCAAAGATGTACAAATGGCCAGTGAGCACATGAAAAGAGGCTCAAAGTCAGTAACCATTAGGGGAAAAAAAAAACACCCCACAATGACATACCACTGTACACCCAACTAGGATGGCAATAAATAAAATAAAAATGAAGATAATAACAAGTGTTGGGGAGGAGGTAGAGAAGATGTAGATCCTGCTAATGAGTTTGTTTTACTTTGGGGATGATGAAAATGTTCTAAAATTGTTATAATGCTTGCACAACTCTGTGAATGTATGAAACACCAACGAACAGTACAGTTTAATTAGGTAAATTGTATGGTATGTCAAGTTTAGCTCAATAAAGCCAGTTTATACAAACACACATATAAATATGTATTTATACTTACTGTTATTTTTAAGTGCATAGACTCCAGAGAAGATGGGTTGAGTTTGAATTCTAGGTCTGTTGATTCCTAGCTATATACTATTCAGCTTTGGCACAGCTTTTATCTTTTTTTTTGCACACGTCTTTTATCTTTTTGGGTGAGGGCCCTCACCCAAACCCTGCTGACACCCTGATCTCAGGGTGTCATGATGCTACATCATGAAGTTTTTGTGAATATTAAGAAGGTTACACTGCTTGTTGAGGGTCACATAAGTAGTAATTTGTAATAAAGCATTTAGAACAAGGATCAGCAGGTATTTTCTATACAGAGCCAGAAATTAAATATTGTAGGCTTTACAGGCAATATGGTCTTTGTCACAACTACTCAACTCTGATGTTGTATAGCAAAAACAGCCTTAGGAAATATGTGAACAAATGGGCAATAGTGTATTCCAATAAAACTTTATTTACAAAAATGAATGGAGGGCTGGATTTAGCCTGAGAGCAGTGGCTTGTCTCTTGACTTAAAACATAGTCTAGCATTTGGTTGACACTTCATATTTGTTGCTATCTCCTATGTGCTAGGAGATCCAGACCTAATCCCTTCTGTCTTTCTCTCTGACAATCAAATTATAAAGCCTCCCTTTATGATTTTGATAATATATTGAGCAGTAATACGAGCCTAGATAGACACTCAATTACTGAACTAGATACATGAAAGGGAGACTTGGTGATAGGAATGAGTCCTAAGTGAAATGGCTGGAGCAGATGCCAAAGGCCAGAACAGGAAAATGCACTGCTTTGTCACCAAATCTCCTTAGTTACTAAACTCCTGCTCCTTAAATACCCTTTGATCCATGGGTTGGCTCTCAGAGCTCAAAACAAAGCTGAAATGATAGAATCAGATCTGTGAAGCAAGACAATGGGTCCTGCCCTCTGTGAGGAAGCTCAGAAACTGTTATGCATCAGTGGATAGTATATTTCTACATACGTTTCTGGGGGACAAAAAGTACAAAACTTTTAACCCAGAATTCTAATGTCTTTAGAATACTGCCTCTAACCACATTAATTCTTTAGTCTAAAATCTTTTTCCTTAGAAAGTTAAAATTGCATATCACCAATTGCTTACAAAACTTTCTACTCCTCCTTAACTGTAAAATATTATAATAGAATATATATTTTTTAATCCTGACCTGAAGCCTTTGCTGTTTTATCATTCTCTCAGAAGCATGTGGAGAATTTCAGGCCTTGACACAACAGGGAGGTACCTCTGGTTCAACTTTCCAGATGCTTTTCATCACTATTCTGCTACTATCCCTCTCTTCCAATCTTGTCTCTGGGATATTTACTGGCATATTTTCTTAGAGACAGTGGCTCTTGTAGCATTGAACACATACTTCGGGTATGATGGGCTTTATACATACATATGTACTTGTACTTGTGACCTATCACTGGGTGATAGGGGATCTGGTTCTAATTGCAGTGTCCCAAAAAGTACACTTTATGTATTTAGAAAAGCAAATATAAACACACATTTTCTTACCCTCAATTTTTTAATTTGTAATATAAAATTATTATTGTAGGACCCATCTAAGTTTTTTTGGTTCAAAATGTAATGATTTGAATAAAAAGTATCATTTTATTCATACATATATATGCTTATGGTTGACCGCATAACTTACATTCTCACACATTTCTGTAAGAATGGACTATTAGCAAAAAATGAAAAAAAAAAAATCTGCAGACCTGGGAGATGATACAAGTCGGCAAAAATCAAATGCTGGCTTGTCAAAGTTGGTCATCAGGATCATAGGATTTTAGTTCCAGTAGGATCTTTGTGTTTCTCAGGATTATTCACAAGTTTGGTACTGTAATCTTGGCCCCATGCTACCTAGACTGTAAAAATGACCATCTAATTCACATCTGATGTTATGGGCTGACCATTCATGTCCTTGCAAAATTCATGCCTTGAAGCTCTAATTCACAATGTGAAGTTATTTGGAGGTGGAGCCTTTGAGAGGTATTTAGGATTAGGTTAGGTCATGAGGATGGGACCCTAATAATGGGATTAGTGCCCTTATAAGGACCTGAAGAGAAGGTGACATCTCTCTCTCCATGCACAGGCTTGGAAGAAAGGCCATGTGAGCATATAGGAAGAGGGCCCTCACCCAAACCCTGCTGACACCCTGATCTCAGACTCCCAGCCCCCAGAACTGTGAGAAATAAATGTCTGTTGTTTAAGGTACCCAGTCAATGGTATTTTGTTGTAGCAGTGTAAGCTAACTAAGACAGATGCATTTTGAAAAAGAAAATAAAACTGGGCCATTCTGAGGTGTATATGGTTAATTTACCAAATACATTAATCTTGGGTCTATCAGCAAAGAACACAGGACTTGGATCAGAGTTATATGTGGAATTTTGACTATATTATAGGAAAGTAATCAGGAAGTGATCATATATGTACCCTTATGGAGAAGCTACATGTATAAGTCAGCTTGGATTGTCTAATATAACAAAATACTACAGACTGGGTCATTTAAATAACAGAAATTCATTTCCTCAAAGTTCTGGAAGAATTGTCCTACAGATAGCCAACTTCTTGCTGTGTTCTTACATGGCTGAGAGAGAGGTCTGGTGTCTCTTCCTCTTCTTATAAGGCACCAGCCCTACAGGATTAGGGCTCCAAATTTAGAAACTAATTTAACCTTTATCACTTCCTTGCAGCCTCTATCACCAAATACAGTCACATTGGATTAGGGCTTCAACATGTGAATTTGGGGAACACCACTCAGTCCATAATACTTCAGTACTCACTTTTTAATAATTCTAAGGGAATTATTCCTCTCAGAAAATCAAAACTTTTGGGGAATCTATCTTCTCTCTAAAAGTCCACCATTGTTCCCTTTTAATCTATTATTTCCTTTGTATTATGAGTCAATACTCATGCTTCATAATATATAAAAGAAGAAGTACAGTACTATCTATTATGACAGCACATCCTTATTTCCCATTTCTCTAGTGTGGTCTGGAGATACTGATATAGGCAGGACCACCAGGTTCCCATAGAGCGTCTTTAGGCAAATGAGAAAAAATAAAATATTCTTTTCCTCTGAGGAGGCAGCTCCATAGGGGGCCCATGACTTGACAAGCAGGCTGTAGGCTGAAGTTTATCCCCCATTCATCCCCATCTAGGTATGTATGCAGTTGGCAAAACATGTGAAAAGCATATGCAACATCACTGGATGTAGGTATTTCATTCCAGCTTCATCTGAGCTTGTCCAAGAAACCTCCCTCAACTTCAAGAGGTATATGGGGGTGAGAAACATGCTGTCTTATCATACCACGACTGTGTTTTTATTCCTCTCCTCTTATGGTGCTAGTTATGCTATGTAACTACTGTTAAACTGCAGTTGCTTACTCCTCACGTTATTTCTGCTCTCAGAGGCTTCTATCTCTCCTCCCCTTCCCCAGACACACACAGAAACACTCACATAAACAACCACAAACACACACACATCCACATCCACTCACATCCTCACTCCTACACACACACACATATACACTCATACCCAATCTCATCCTGTTTTTCCAGTCCTCTATGCTGCCTTCAGTGTCAAATATTAGCTCTAACTCAGAAGGTTGAAGTTTATTGTTTTCCTAATAAGGGATGAATTTGGTTGTTTTGTTCTTTGTTTACCTGACTTCAATTCCAAGACACAAACTCATGTGCAAAAACTCACTCCAGACATAATTCTCTAAAGCTACTCATCCCTAATATATCTGACACCTCAGTGAGGGTGCCTTCTCTCACCCCATCCCATTCTAACAAAAAGGAGGTGATTTTTATTGATTGATTACAGTTGATTGATCATCATTGTTTATATTTATTATCTTACTTGATCCTTAAATGCTCAAACAAGACTGCTTTATTGTCCCAAGTTTACAAATCAAGATCTGAGGCTCAAGAAGGCTCAAGAGGCTCTGTCTGATGAGGACAATACAGCTAAGGATTTGTAAATATGGGAGCTCAACAAATTAATTTTTTTTCCTTCAGAGCTCCTGCCCATTTTCCAATATTAATCTCACATCTGAGAAGCTCTTACCAGAGCTTTATGTGGTCAAGTAAAATCTACAATCAAGTTAGCCTAGTTTATAAATACTTTTTTTAAAAATTTTGTAGCCTAACAAAATAGGCATGAGTAAACAATTCATAGCAATGATTGTAATTAATATCACATCTACATCTACCACTGTCCTGATCCAACATTAAAAATAGATAACAATAATTTACTGATTGCATATCAAATCTCTTATAATTATAGTAAACTTAAATCTTCATCATTTTTCTTTTTCTTGATTTTACACTGTCTTTACCTTTCTGACCAATTTCTTTCCTGATTGTTGTGAAGCTATATGCTTTATACTGATTCTCTCTTAGCAAGTCTTTATCTACAAAGTCATGAATACAACACCGAAGTAAAGATGAAAATTTATTTTATTCTATTCACATATGTCAGAAATTGGTATAAATATAGAGCTGGATAAGGAATGGGGAATAACAAATGCTTCCAGAAAGAACTTGTACAAGAAGAAACAGCTTGAACATTTTGGATTAAAGCTGGTTGTTATGGACTTTATGTATGTGTCCCTACCCCAAATTCATATGTTGAAATCCTAACCCTGAGGTGACGGTATTAGGAGGTGGGGCCTTTGGGAGATGATTAGGTCATGAGAGTGGAGCCCCCAAAAATGGGATTAGTGTCCTTAAAAAAGGGACCCAAGAGAAGTCTCTTGACACTTCTACCATGTGAGGACACAGTGAGAAGGCTGCCATCTGTGAAACAGAAAGTGGACCCTCACTGGACTGTATGGGCCAGTGCCTTGATCTTGGACTTCCCAGTCTTCAGAACTGTGAAAAACAAATGTTGTTAAAGCCACCCAGTCTGTATTATTCTTGTTATAGCAGCCCAAACAGACTAATACATGGGTTATGTACTGGAAAGTTGAAAGGGAAAAATAAATAAGTGACAAATAAGAACCATTCTTACTGAATGCTGAATCTAATGTGTATTTGAACACTTGTGATAATTGTGAACTTCTTGAACCAATGTTCTTTATAGAGGTCAGACAATTTTGGAGCTATTTTATTAATTGAGTGGAAACCTGACTCTGAAAAATGTCTCTTCTTAATTCTATCTTTGGAAGTCACAGAGAATAACTGCTAAGCCCCTTCCACATAGTAATTCATATATAATAATGATAAATCATCCAAATATACGATCTATTTTCAGAATCAGCATATTAGAACATCATTTCCATTCATGAATCCCCAGTCACTGTAGAAAAACGGACAACTAGCTGTTTCTTTATTTCACCCTACGTATTAGTTGGATTCATTTCTTGATACATTTCTCCCCAGGCCTTATACTGAAATCACACTGAACAACAAAACCACCCATTGTACACTCTCTGTCCTCTTCCACTTTTATGCCATAAATATTACAGTGTCCTCAGCCTGTAGTGCCCTTCTCAGCATTCTTGGATATCAAAAGTCTATTCATTTTTAAAAGCTCACTTAAAATATCATCTAATAGGTGATAAAACATACAAGTATGGACTTTGGAGTCATACAGGATTTAAGTTTGCCACTTACTAGCCCTGAAATGTAGAGCAAATTATGTATATTCTCTAAGAGAATAAGCCCCTGGCTTAGGTTTATGCTCTCTATTTTTCTCTACATAAACTCTCACTTTAGGTGATCTCACACTAGCCGATGCCTTTAAATAGCAATTGTAAGTTGAAAACCCAAATTTGTATCTGCAAGAAAACATTTTGAGCTTCAAATATATATGCCCAACTGTGTGCTGTATATCTTCAGTTTTATATCCCAAATAACACACCCAAATAGGACAATTAATATCTTCTGTACTGTATTTTTTTTTTAAAAACAAAACAAACACAAAATTGCTATGTTCACAGTTTTTCTTATCAGTAAATGAAATTCTCATGAATCTAGTTGCTTCTGCATAAAATTTATAATTTATCCTTTTTTTCATCCTCCCATATCCAATGTAACACCAGTCCTGTTTCTGGAAACTACTGAGTCCCATATCCATGTCTGATACCCCTATCCTAGTACAAGTTCACATCTCCTTTTTTGGACACCTTAATAGCATCTTAACTTGTTTCCCTGCTTCTACTCTTGCCCTCTGTTGTCCATTTTCCAGAGAACGATAGACAAATAAATTTTAAAATAATTACATAACCATTCTGCTTCAAAACTTTCAATGCCACCTCGTTATTCTTGGAATGAAATATGAGTTCTTTGCCGTCATACACAAAGTTGTACAGGATCTGGCTTTACACACCACCTGTCTCAACTTTCCCCAACCACACTCTCCTTGTTCACTCTCTTGTCAGCTTTGTTGTTTCTCTCCCTTTTCTAGGTCTTTGCTCTTGCTTTCCCATGTAGAATGCTCTTCTGCAGAATTTTCCCATAGCTGACTTATTTTCAACCTTCAGTGTTTGACACAGTTAACAGATTTCTGTTTTTTAAATATTTTATGATCTGTTTGTACCTCTAAAATAATAGTAGAGTGAGAATAGAGGTCTTGTATATTCTGTTCACAGACATATCTCAAGTGCCCAGTATAATGTCTGCCAAATAGTAGATCCCAATATCTAATATCCCAGATCTCAAATAAGCATTTGTATTTGAATGAATGTGTGTTTCAGTTTTGTCCCTGCCAATAAGGATAATGACAGTCTCTTCCTCAAGATGCCTTGTAAGTTAAATGAGATAATGTTGTATATTGAACTATTTTAGGATTAATATTATCTTCTATTTCACTCCTGAGTGTTTGACAGTTTCTGCAACAATGTGAGTGCTCGATATAATCTGGACACATTTTTCAAAATTTATAAAAAAATTGTGCTTTGTTTCTAAAATTATACCACATGTCTGAACCTAAAAAATTTTAAATCCTAGTCTCTGCATAATTTTTATCATATTTAAAAGACTTCTAATTTTAGCCATATTTCTAAATGGCGTCATTTTTGTTGGCTTTAATTTCAAAACCCAAAGCTTGCAATAAGCAGAGAAGGAACTCAATTAAGCATAGCCCCTAGTGCAAATATTTAATTTTATTCTCATCTCTCTATCATTAATAGGGCAATCACTCAGAAACGGGGGGCGGGTATTGATCATCAACACATAGAATAATAATTGTGAAATGATGAAGAAAAGATACCACAAAATATTAGAGTTTTTGAGTCAGTGTTTGTATCCACTAGTTACAGCTCATTTTTAAAAATGTCTTCTCTCTGCTAGGATCAACAGTTCTTAGAAACAGACTAGACACACAGTTCTCTTATTTGTAAAAAAAAAATTTTTTTTTAATTAATAGATTATAAAATTAAGGGCCCTGAAATAATGAATAAGTAAAATTGAAAAGCACTGGGCAATTTAATGCATGGTATTAATTGTTCATTCTTTATAATTATTCATAGAATTAAAATCATTAAGTAGTGATAGTAAGCTTTAGCTTTTATGTAGTACTCTTATGCTTTTTTCCAGTACAAGTTAATTATATCAAAAGGATAACCTCATTTGATACAGAAAGGAAGATAAAGCACTTACTACTTAAACATTTTAAACAGAAAGAACAGTAAGGCTTACCCAAGGAGAGGAAAATAAACATCTATTATAAATAGGTTGCTCTGTATCATATTTTTCCTATTTAATCTTCTTTATAAAAATTATAGGTAAATTCGATTTCATCCTACTCCATACATGGGCGACTCAAAGTTTATCAAAGACATTTAAAGTTACACAGCTTGTTAGGAGGCAAGGCTGGAGTCAGTTTATATGGAATGTCTGAAGTACTGAGCAGGGAACCCTGTGGAGCTGGTGGATTAGGCGTTTTCTATACATAATCTCTTAAAATTCTCCCTGGTGCCCTGCATCTTGTAGAATTATTATTATTATTATCATCATTAGTATTGTTATTATTATTACTTCACAGAAAAGGAAGATTAAGGTTCAGAGAGGCCAGAATGTTTGTCTGGCATCGCGCAGTTAACAAAACAGATAAGTTGTCATCAGACTAAAATCCCAATATGGGCTCCCAACCTCATGTTCTTGGTAGCTCAGGTTGTGGGAGTTATAGTAAGAGCAAAGGCTTTAAACAGGATGGTCCAAGTTCAAATCCTTCCCCATGACTTGTCAGCTGTGTGGTTTCCTGCTAGCCCCTTAACCTCTCTGAACTTATTTTCCTACCTTCAAAAATGAAGAAAATAAGCAATCTTCTTCCTGAGGGTGGTTGAGAGGATGAAATGAGATAATTTGTATAAAGCTTAGCCTAGTGCCTGTCTCCTACAAATGTTCAGTACCTGTGAGTAACTATTACACCACAAGTCAAGGTCTTTTCTTCATCATTTCCAGGGTCACAGAATAAGGACATGAACTTAATAAAACACCTCCTGACTTCAAGCTTAACACCTTCTCACTTTCACCAACCATGAAATAGTAGTATTTATTAGTTGGTGTCATTCAGTCCTACTTTTCTTCTCTGTCGTAGAACTGTTCTTGCAACAAAAGGAACATTGCAAGAAGCAGTAGAAGTAGTTCCCAAAATGCTTACTAAAGACACAGGAATAGTCTTAGAGCCCCTGGAAATACCCCAAGAGACACAGACGTGAGCAAAGCTGAGGAACCGAGTCACCACATGGGGAAGATGGAGCTTGCCCAGAATTAGAACAATCAAGTGTGGAGTGTTCTCGAGAAGTTTGCCACCACATGAGAAAGAGGAGAGGTTGTGACAGTTTCTCACTAACAGCCTCGTGTTATTTTGAACCTTTGCTCCAGCTGGTCTGTGGGGAGGAGATGAAGAAAGCAAAGCCTTTATTCACCTGGCTGCCTTTCTCATCATCTTCAGAGGCTCCTGACTCTTTCTGGCACTGACCTAAACTGAAAGCTGATGGGGCCAGCATCTCCCCTGCCCACAGGGACACAGGAGACACTCAGCAGTCTGGGGAGGGGAAGGAGAGTGACAGGAGGAGCCCAGGACTCTCCACTTCCTGTCTGTGTCTCAGTCATCATACTGGTTCAAACCACCATGACCTCATGCCTGCACTACAGCAGCCTCCCACTTGGCCTCCTAGCTACCAGATTTGTAGTCTCCATTACAACTGATCACCTTTACAAAGCACAGATCAGAAGAGGTCACTGCCTTAACCTCCTCTGTTTAAAAGCCTTCCCTGGAAGAGTCCCATGAATTGTAGGATGAACACCTAAACATGGCCAGTATGACCCAGAATGACTGACCAAATCTTCTTGCCTCATTTGGGTGCTCCTTCTGTATTCTCCAGATCTGGTGCTATTCATTCTGTTATTGAAATTTTTCCACTCCCTCCTGGAACAGGGCTTTCACGTATATGCCATTTCCTTTGAGAAACACACCACCCTTGCTTTCCCTGCTGTCTCCTCTTCATGTTCCCTTCTCAAAGAATAATATGCCACCACTTCAGGCAGCATCTCCCTGGATAGCTCCATTGCACTGGGAGGGTCCTGTTATGTGCTGTCCCATGCACTATGCCTTCCTCTAAAAGAATTTCGGATGATGGTGTACCAATCAGAGTGTAAGTACAAAAGCAAAGATCCAAAGAAACAGCCAGAAATGCCTTCAGGTTTCAAAGGGGAAAATATAATGAAGGTAATTAGTTCCATGATTAATGGAGGAACTTAGAAAGAAAACAGCAGAAAGTGAGGCAGTACAGATATTATCACCAGCAAGGAACTACTAAGAACACTAGATGGGAGAGACAAGAAGAAGAGGTGCTTTTACTTCACAGAGGAGATGCAGCCACCACCTGAGGTAGAGAAGGAAGATAAATGCCTCATTCCTCCCTTCTCTTAGCCTTCTAAACTCATGATAATTGGCTCCTATCAGTCAAACTGAACCAGAAGCCTACAGGGCCAGACACCCTCTAACATACAGCAGACCAGGAGAGTGACAAAGCCTGGATGTGAGGGGACGAAGTCCCTTTACCAGCAGAGGTTGTTGTAATGTTTATTTTAGTAATTGTTTTATTTAATATCAGTCTCTTCAACTATGGAGCTTGCCATGGACTATGCCTATTGGTGTTCACCATGGTATTCACATTTGAACAAAGCAGTCATTGAGTGAACAGTTTGAATGTATCAGTCTGTTCATTCACTAGTTGTTGAGAAACTGCTACATGCCAGCCACAGTAAAGGAAGCAGACCTTGTCCCTGCTTTCATGGGCCTTATAGGTTAGAGGAGAGGGAAAGATAACAGACAAATAATTACATCAAATTAGTAAGTCAAATGGTAAAATGTACCCGGGAGAAAAGTAAGAAAGAAAAAAGGCAAAGGACATTCTAGATGTAGGTAGGGTATGGGAATCCCTGGGTAGAGAGGGAATTCTAGGCAGAAGTGGGAGAAGCCTGGAGGGTAAGGAGGCAAGATGGCTGCAATAGAGCAAATGAGGGGGGCATTTGATGAGTTCAGGGACAGTGGATTTGGGAGAGGAGGTGGAGGCAGATTGCTTAGTCTTGCAACCACTTTTACTTTGAATGAGAAAGGGAGGCACTGAATGCGTGAATACTGCCAATGAATGAATAAACGCTAATTGGTGCCCAATTTTAAGGGGAATCCTGAATGTTTTAGGAAATCTCAACCCAGCCCAGCTCACCTCATCCATTAACTCTTGAATTTGTTGATTTCTCTTCAGATTATGCATTTAATCTCCAAAACATTTAGAAATATCTGCTGAGAGCACTAAAGAGAAATAGTGTCTCCTGATAATCTAGAGGCAGAAGAAGAGTCAAGAGAAAGGAGAGGATATTAAAAACTTGTATTATGTACGAGACAGTTTTCTATCCACTGATTTTTAAACTTTGCTACATCACTGCAAGTTATCCTCAGTTTTCAGGTTAGAATATTGAGGTCCAGCAATTTTACATGACCTGTCTGTTGGAAACCCAGAATTACTGGTTAATGATCATTAGGTGCTATACACTATGCTTGATACAGCCATATCTTACTGAATTTTGGCAACATCCTTTGGGACAGGTGGATGAGGCACTCAGGGAGAGAAGTTAAAGATGGAAATTTATTAAAGAATAGAAAATCAATAAACTTTGGGAAGGGGGAAAAAAGAAAATAGCATAACTGTATTAACAGTGTGTCAAGATAATCCATCCACTTAACCAAAAATTAATAATACTTGTTTTGAACAAAGCATTTGGAACTCCTGTATGTACCCACAAATAGTATATGCTAGTATCCTTGTAGTCATTATTTAATGCTGACTGTACACCATGCATTTATATGGTAAATTGTTAATTCAAAGATGCTTCAAAGTTAAGAATCATTATATTCATTTTATATATGAAGGAATGCAGATGCAGGGAGGTTAAGTAGATTTTTTAAGATCACAGGGCTAGGAAAAAAATACTGGAATTTTGATCTGGTGTCCAGAAGTACTCTTGAACTTTGCCCAAATCAGACCAAATGGGCATTAGGAGGTGCAGGAGATCAGAAGAGGTGGATATTATGATTAGACAATGGGAAATTTTTTTCCAAGGAGCAGGGCTTTAACTGGGCTTGACCATCAAATTCTCAGTGAATTCATTGTTACTAGGATATTGGCACCCTCTTCTTCATCATGCATCGTCCTACCTTTTTCTCAGGGAAGGAGAAACGTGACTTTCTCACATTTTCATGTTTGATGACTTAATTATTGCCAATTTTCCATATCTTTCTCCAGAAAGAGTGATCATGTATTTATTATTCTTGAAAAGGGCTTTCCTGTTCCCTGGCATTCTTTCCCCTGTGGTATAGTGCCCTTAGACTGGACTTCAGTCTTCTTGTGTATTAAAAGGAAATGGCAGTATTCACAGAAGTGTTATGAGGATCACACATGACAAAATATTTAAGAGAGTTTATTTAATACTAGGCATTTGTCTAAGCACTTTATACTTTTTAGTTCATTTGATTTACAGAATGCTTTGCAGCTAAGACAAAGCAAAGTTAAAAACTTCTCTAGAGACAAATAGCTAGCAAAGCCAGAGTTGATATTCAAAGTCAGGAGTTTGACTCTGATGTCCTTGCTCTTCAGTTCTTGGCAATGTTGCCTCTTTGTAAATAACAACAACACATGTAAAGGGTCCTCACACTGGAGCCACTTCATGAGATGTAACAATTGTGACAACTGTGCTTCTCTCTGTGGATGAACATCCTAGACTTACCTAAAATCTTTTTGAAAATCTCTATAGTTTTAGGCATGTTTGCCATTTGATCTTCGACATTCTAAGTCACTTGCCCTTTCTGAGCATCATTATTATTTTTACTTTAATTTAATTTCATTTAATTTTTATTTATTTAATTTTTTTTGCCATTCAGTGTGTCATGGCATGTGAGATCTTAGTTGCCTGACCAGGGATCGAATCTGCACCCCCTGCGGTGGGAGCACAGAGTCTTAACCACTGGAATGCCATGGAAGTCCCTGAACAACATTATTTTTAATTTAACTTAATTATTCTTATCTGTAAAATGGAATTAATAATACTGATAACACGGTAATTGTTGATAATCAAATAGGATATTTTTGAGTCAAAATACTTTGGGAAATATTTTGTTAATATTTATTTATTAATAATAAATGTTATTAATTAAATAATAAATGTTTATGTATAATAAACATCAATTACTTCTTGTTAGAACTTATAATTCCTAATTGTTCCTAATTGTTCTCCCCATCACCATAAAGCCAAAATCAAGTCATGCAAATCCCTCCTCCAAAGGTTTTCAGGTTTTTTTCAAATAAATCACTGCAGCATTCCCTACCTTCCATTCACACCTCTCCATGACCTGATTTCAAACTGCTTTTCAACTTCATGTTTAACGCTTTTGCTCATCCACTGGGTTCTAGCCTAACATGACTTCCAATATATTATTTGCTTATTCCCTCTTCCTTATCTTTGATCACACTTTTCCCTCAAACTGGATGGCATTTCCTTTGTTTTTCATTTGTCCAAGTTCAATACGGTGTTACAACTGAATACATGGGTTCTATGGTCTGTCTAGGTTCAAATTTCTGCTCAGCTGCTCACTAGCTGTGTAATCATGTATATGTTACTAATATCTTAGCTTCAGTCTTGTGGTCTGATGTTTATGTCCCTCCAAAATTCATATGTTAAAATCCTAATGCTCTTTGTGGTGGTATTAGGAGGTGGGGCCTGTGGGATGTGAGTAGATCATGAGGGTGGAGCCCTCATAACCCTTACAAAAGAGGCCCTGTAGGGCTCCCTTGTCCCTTCCACCAGGTGAAGATACAGCCAGAGGTCTGTGACCCAGGAGGGGGCTCTCACTTGACCATCCTGGCACCCTGATCTCAGACTTCCACTCTCCAGAACTGTGAGAAATAAAATTTGTTGATTATAAGCCACCCAGTCTCTGGTATTTTATTACATCAGCCCAAATAAACTAAGTCAAGTGCCTTCACTTACAAAGTGAGTATCTATTCACTATGTTTTTATGAAAATTAAATAACATTATCTATAGAACAGACTTAGACTATTGTTTTACACATAGTAGACACTAAATAATTATTTATAACAACAATAACAATTATAAATAATCATTACTTGGGAGCCAACTCTTGCTCAATGATAGCCATTCTAGCATGATTGCTCCCTATCATAACAACTCATAGAACTTTCTGGATGACTTTTTTTTTTTTTTTTGGCACTGATGATCCCTTACCTGGGATTGCAGATACATTCATAGTCAGTAAATTATTCAGTCAACCAGTCTGCAATTGTCATTTAGGGGGCACCTACTATGTAGCTGATACTTTGGACAATGTGGATGCAATAGAGATTAAGATGAACAAAATCCCAGCCTATTACTTAAAACGTGCACTATGGGACAACCTGAAAAAGAAGGGACCATAGCTGACTTCTAAATAACGAGAAGCAGTTGGTTAGCTATATAGAGATCTGTGAGAAGATCAGACAATGTAGAGAGGCAGCAAGTGCAAATGTTCTGAGTCAAAGACTAACTTGGAATGTTTTAGAAATAGAAAAAAATGTCTAGTGTGGTGGCATGGGGTGAAGAGAAGGGTGGATATTAGTGAGAAGTGTGCTAGGAGAGACAGAAAGGGACAAGATCATACATACAGTCTGTGTCATGCTGATGATTTTAGATTTTACTTCAACAGGAAGCCTTTAAAGAGCTTTGTGTGGGAGAGAAAAATGGTTAGATTTACAGTGAGATAAAGTCACCCTGGCTAGTGGGTACGGAATGGCTTAGAGAATCTGGGAGTCTATCACAGTGCTTCAGATGCGGATTGACTATGGCTTGTCCTAGGTTTAAATACTATATTTGACAAATACATGATTTGCCATTTCTTCTACTAAATTGTAATGCAATGTTTGTTACTTTTTTATTTGCCCCCAAGACAACAAGCTCTCACACTTCCACATAGTAGCTATGACTTCTTTCTTATAATGAAGTAATACAGGATGAGGAAGTTAAAGCTAGAAAATACAGGTGAAAACAAGCAAGACAACTGCTCTATATTAAGATCAAAATATTCAAGAGACAGAAGGAAAAACAAGCCACTCAGTAACTCTTAACTGCTTCTATTTTTATCACTGCAAAAAAAATTTATGCACATCAAACATAAAATGCGCTTGTCAGCAAATCTATCACATTTTCAACTTTTTACAGAGCAGCTGATGTACAAAGCAGTTGGTCGTGTGCCACAAAGACTTTTAAATGACTGACTTTTGGCAAAGCCTAGGAAAATAATCACATGAACCCTGCTGTCTTCCAAAGATCAAGTCTGCTTCATGCCAGCTTGGAGAGAAAATTAAATATATAGCCAGAGATTGATATTCTCTAGGAAGTCTAAATTTAGGTAGAAAATATCGTGGGGTGAAGATATAGAAATCCACATTTCAACTCATTATATTTTCCCCCTAAGTGTTCCTCCTTTTATGTTCCTTGCTGTGTGGTGGTTAAAAACACAGTTTGGGAGTCAGTGACCTGAATGCCACTTACTACCTACTTGATCTTGGCCAAGTTAAGTGGCTTCTCTGAGCCCCAGGTTCACAATGTATATGTAAAATTGATAATTTATTGTAATGATAATAGCTAACATTTGTTTAGTGTATACTCTGTTCCAGATGTCATTCTGATACTTTTTCATGTATTAACTCTTTTATAGGTATAACAATATAATGAGGCAGTACTAAATGTATGTCCCATTTCAAAAATGAGAAAATCTTTGTACTGAGGCAGGGGGAGAGGGAGGCTCACTTCACTTATACAAGGCATCACACCCAGTAAGTGGCAGGGTCTAAACTCAAAGCCATGATTTATGGCTTAAGATCCTGAGATATTCTCTACTAACGACTGCCTTTCTCTATTATGCTGTACTGCTATAGAAAGATGCAGACTACAAGGTTCTTGTAAAGATTTAATAAGATGGTACATGTAAGGTAATCAGACCTGTTTCTGGTATAGAATAAGCATTTAATAGCTATTAGTTTTTAATATATGAAAAGCAAGAATACATGACATCTATATTTTTTAACATATAGTTATTGAATACCTAATACTTGTCAGACATTGTTTTGGGTGCTTTGCTATATCAGGAAACAAAAGACAAAAAGATGCCAGCTGTTGCATGGCTAAAATTCTAGTGAAGGAGGAAGGATCTCACAGTAAATAATAATTATAATAAATAAATTATATTGCATGTTAGGATGCAATAAGAGCTACAGAAAAAACAAATAGAAGAAGAATGGATATAGACAATCTTGAATGCCAGGGTGGTGATTGGTGAGTGTTAGTTTGAAATTATATAGAGAGTAATTGAGGTAGGCTTCATTGCCTGGGTCTGATTTGAGCAGAGGTTCATGAAGATAAGAAAATTTGGGATTTAGGTATCTATAGGAAGAGTGTTCCAAGCAGAAGGATTAGCCAGGACTAAGGATCTAAGCATGGGTGTTAGAAGAAAGGAAGCTGAGGTATGTGAAGTGAAGGGATCCAGAGTAGTAGCTGGTAAATAGGTTATGTCATTGGGAGCCAGTCATGTAGAGTTTAAGCACTTTGGCTGTTAGTTTTAGTAAAATTGAATGCAAGCAGAACCACCCTAATGTGCCCTCCAGGGTAAAAAATTCTTCTGGTGTTCCTAGTTTCTTGTTTGTGAGGAAAAGATTTCAACCTCTTAGACCTTCCTTGAGTTCCAAAGGACAGATTCAAATAGTTACTAATTAGAGGAGAGAGTGAACACAGAAACAAAGGAAAGGCAGTCAAGAAACAATAGTGCAGGAGGAGCTGCAAGATGGCAGAAGAGTAAGACGTGGAGATCACCTTCCTCCCCACAAATACATCAGAAATACATCTACATGTGGAACAACTCATATAGAACACCTACTGAACGTTGGCAGAAGACCTCAGACCTCCCAAAAGGCAAGAAACTCCCCACGTACCTGAGTAGGGAAAAATAAAAAGAAAAAAACAGAGACAAAAGAATAAAGATGGGACCTGCACCAGTGGGAGGGAGCTGTGAAGGAGGAAAGGTTTCCACACACTAGGAAGCCCCTTCGCGGGCAGAGACAGTGGTTGGCGGGGTGGGGTGAGCTTTGGAGCCACGGAGGAGAGTGCAGCAAGGGGACAAAAAAAAAAAAAAAACCCAAGAGATTGACGAGAATCTGTTTACTCCCACTCTTGCCCTCCACATATGGGACATTGTTCTGGGGCACTCTAATGATGCTTGTTGCTATGGCAGCCATCTTTCAATAATGAGGGAGAAGTCAAGAGAATGTCAAACATTTGAACCCAGTGCCCTAATGCCCTTGAGCTGTTGAACCAGGTCTGAAACTATTTACTTCCAGGCACTATTTAGAAGCCTGTGTTACTTAAGACCCTATTAAGTTAGCTGTCTGTTACTTGCCACTGATGACATCTTAAATGATGAAGGCAGTTTATGATCTAGCCTCTATTTATTACTTTGTCCCACTTTCACCATCGCCAACTATGGGAGTGTACCTTCTAGTCTTTTCAAATTGTCTGTAATCCCTGAAAATGTTAAGTTCACACACCTGGATTTTTATAAAAGATAAAATATGAAAAAAATATATATGTTTCCTTCCCCTGACATATATCTTGATCATTCTGATCATCTGCCACCTGTCACTCATTCTTTAAAATTTTAATCAAAGGGTAATTTTTTATTAATGTATTTATTTACCCACAAATCCATTAACTCATTCAACACATCTATAGTAAACACTTACAATGGTTTAATCAATGTGATAGGTGTTCAGAATAGAGTGAAAAATATAAACACCACTATTGTCCTCAGTAAGCTCACAGTCCGGTAGAGCACCCAGACTTCAAAGAAACAATCATGTCATGATTTATTCAAGTTCAATGGTGAAAATTATTGAAAGAAAAATATAGCATGTAAGAGGACAAATCAGAGTTAACTTAATTTAAAAGGAATTGGAGAAGGGGGTCAAATAGTGTTTCTCTGAAAAAGGAGCATTTATGTTCATATGTTAAGAGAGATGAGGGATTGCCACAAGCCAAGGAATGTGGGCAACCTCTCAAGACTGGAAAAGACATGAAAGTGGATTCTCACCTAGAGCCTCCAGAAAGAACACAACCCCGCCAATACATTGACTTTAGCTTCCTGAGACCCTTTTCAAACTCCCGACCTCCAGAACTGTAAGATGATACAGTTGTGCTGTTTTGAGCTTCTGAGTTTGTGGTAATTTGTTTATAGCAGCAATGGGAAACTAATACACATGTGTATCAGCTGAGTCCATCTCACAAGAGCAATAGTAAGGACTCTGGGAAGAGCAGGGAGGATGTTGCACTTATCTGCAGGGTCCAAGGAATCCTTCACAAGGTTTAAAGGAGGGATGACATGATTGGAGGTCTGATTAAAAGGTCCATGCTGTCTGGTGGATGGAAAATGGATTAGAAGAGCACATGCGTGGATTGCAGTAGACCTGTTACAAAGGTATTAGAGTGGTCCATGCAAGAAGTGATGGTGACAGGACCAAAGTGTGGCAATGGTGACAGAGAGAAGTGGTCACAGTGAGAGGCATTTAAGGACTATGTTAAGTGAATTTAAAGAAAAGATGTGAATGTGTGGTATAATGGAGAAAAAAGTAATATTTTTGACTCCAAGTTTTCTGCCTTGAACAAATAGGTGGATAGAATTACTGTTTGTGGAAAGAGAGAAATCTGCTTAGGACCAGATCTAGCCTAGAGGCTTAGGGGAGATCATGAGGTAAACTCTATTAATTTTGATAAAGCTGGTAAATAAATAGCTTAGGGGAAAATGTTCAAGGGTACCTTGTAAGTGGGTCTGGACTTTAAAAGAGCAATCAAGTCTGGGAACAAAAATTTGGCAAACAGATGGCACTTGAGACTGATGCTGAAAGCTTGGACTCTGTGCACTGGTGCTGAATTAAATCTTGGAGACAGAGTTTTGGGTGAAGTAGAAAAGAATAGCTTTATTGCTTTGTCAGGCAAAGGAGGACACAGTGGGCTCCTGCCATGAAAAACTGTGTGCCAACCCAGGAGGATTTGATGAGGAATTTTATAGCAATGGTTCAAGGGTGGTATTGCTGCTAAGATTAGGGTGCGTGCAGGGCCTGCACTACTCTAATCTGGTCTCAGGAATCTTCTTGATGAGCTTCTCTGGCCCATTTAATCTCACCTCAGGTGCTTTCTTGGCTGCTCCTCCCTTGATTAGCAACTGTTCAAATCTGCCCTTTGGAACTCAGGGAAGGTCATGGAGGCTGGAATCTGCTCCCTACAAACAAGAAACAAAGGACAGAAAGTTTTCCGTGCCCAGTAGCCTCACAAGGTTCTGCTCAGTTTCAAGACCATGGGAGTGGATGGTAACACCTATGAAGAGAATACAGAGTGAGAAGAATCCCAAGATTGAGAACATCAACATTTTAAAATTTTGTGGAACAGCATAGGCACACTACATCCTACCTGTAAGAAATCCAGAATGCTGCTGATTTTTTGTAAATAAAACTGTATTGACACACAATAACACTCTTTTTTTTTTTTTTTACATCTTATGTATGGCTGCTTTTGGAAGCAGCAATGGAAGAACTCAGTAGTTACAACAGAGACCCTATAGCCCACAAAACCTAAAATGTTTATCTGAATTTTACAGAAAAATTGGCCAAGCAGTGATGTAGATGAGATATAAAGAAAGAAAATTTGGAGATGTTCAATGGTAATATAAAATCCCTTTGTAACTATTTTCCTGATATCTACTTTGGAATTAATTGCTCCCCTGCCCCCATTTCCCTGTTCTCAAAGTGCTTTTCAGATACCACCAGTTTTTGTCACTTTATTCTAATCAGCCTATTACTCATCTGTCTTTTCTAATATACCATGAGCTTCCTGGGAGCAGAGACGGTATGATTTTTACATCTGAATTCACAGAGCCTAACACAGTGCACACATCACATTGCAGGTGCTTTGGCCACGTTTGCTTATTGAATGAATTCATACTGCAAGGTTAGTCATAATAAATCAATAAATCCTTACTTAGTCAAGGACTTTTTGGAAGCATGCATTTCTTGACTGATAGCAAGAGGAAATTTATTGGAGTTCATGTCCTGTGTCGGTATAATAAGATAAAGTATTCAGCCACTACAAAAAATCTGCTTGATAATAATAAAGAAAGATTACACAGACATTCTCCTGATTATGTGTGATTGCTTTCCTCTCCAAAGCCTGCCTCCTGATCAGTTGGTGAAGAAGTCAGGCTTTCAGGATACTGTCCAATCCTGAAGGGAAGATTTGGGCATTTTTCCCAGGGAAATATTTTCAAGAGAAAAATAAAGATTTATAAAGGTAAAAACTCATGCAGAAGTGGAATAATATTTTGAATGCCATAGTTATAATTAATATTTTTATCAGAAATGTGTGAAGGTAACACTCAAAATACAGACACATATGAAATAGGATTCAGCAGAAGTAACTTGTTTAAAATTTCAATGACACAAACATTTATGTTTTATACAGCTATATCTACTTGGAGTCAACATGCAACAGATAGTTTTGGAAATTATTTACTTTTCAGATTTTTTCTTTCCATTAAAAAACGCTTCATCTTTGAATTTGTTTTAGTTAGTGAACTTTCTATTGCTCTAAGAGTGAGATTAATGTATTCTACTTTCTTTGCATGCAACCTTTCAAAGACATAGCTATTGCAAATAGGATGGTCCAGTAATACTTGTTGTTCTTGGATATAAGAAATATTTCCCTGAAATACATCCTTTTTCTTTTTTGAAGTCATTTTTCCAGTCATTTTATATTAGTTCCTTCAGGAGCCTTTCACTGAGTATGAAGTTTGGAATAAGTTGTCTGTCACACCCCCCTAGCTACTGCCTCTATATTCCCATTGCATACTGTTCTTCTCCTTAACACTGAATTTATGTCAGATTTAATTCTCTTCTATGACTCCATCTGATTTATTATTTACATTGCCACAAAATTATTGCATAATGACCTCAAATACCCATTGGACTGAAACAGTAAATATTTATTTATCTCACAATCTCAGGGTTTATCTGATGTGCCTGGGGCTCATGCATGCATTTGTGGTCAGGTTCAGGTAGGCTAGGAGGCTGTGCTGATCCTGACTGGAGGTTGACCACATGTTAGCTTATCTAGGATAGCCTTTGCCTGCAAAACTGAGATAACTCTGTTCCTTGTGTTTCACCTTCTAGTGTGAGCAGGCTATCTCAGACATGTCCTCATGTCTGTGGCAGAAGAATGAGAAAGAACAAACCCAATCAGGCAAACAGTTTTCAAGTTTCTCCTTGCATCACATTTTTAAAGATTCTTTGGCCAAAGATAGTGACATGGCTGAGTCTAGAGTCGAGGGTGAGGCAGTCCCCACCCATGAGAATGGGAGGGGACTTCAGGGTCACATGGCAAAGGGTATGAATGCAGAGATGAGTGAATAATGCCATTGGTCAACTGCAAGTCTCCAATAGTGATGAGGTCATCAATAGTACAGAATTTATTTAAGCACAGACTTTGGAGCCAAACTACCTGGGTACAAATCTCAGCCTCTGTACATAAAAACTGTGTGTAACTTTGGATGAGTTACTTATCCCCTCTGTCTTGGTTTTCTCATTTATAGAATGGAAATAGTATTTTACAATGCATAGGTTTATTGTAAGGAAGAAATGTTTATTATATACAAATTTGTCAGAATAGTTCATGGCACAAAGAAAATGCTTAATAAATTTAGTTATTGTTATTATTATTAATAGTAGTATTAGCAGTATTTTTGCTTAGAGTTGAGGCTCAAGAATTAGATTTTGAATTAAACTATGGATGATATATAGGGAGTATTGAAGTGTGTATTAGAATAAAACTTGCTTCCTATACCAAATTCTAATTTTAGTAGCTAAGCATAATGAAAGATTAAATCCTGTTCATATAACAGTGCAAGTGTTTCTAATCAAGAGTATTTTTCGGACTTCCCTGGTGGCTCAGTGGTTGAGAGTCTGCCTGCCGATTCAGGGGAGACACGGATTCATGCCCTGGTCCGGGAAGATCACACATGCCACGGAGCGGCTGGGCCCGTGAGCCATGGCCGTTGAGCCTGCACTTCCGGAGCCTGTGCTCTGCAACGGGAGAGGCCACAACAGTGAGAGGCCCACATACCACACACACACACACACAAAAAGAGTATCTTTCCTCTGTGCATCTAACCTGGAGTCTAGCCAAAACAAGTGCTCAGTGAAAATTGATACCAGTATATGTAAGAGGTAATATTTCCATTTGATATCTACAGTCTTGAAGACGGTGGTGTCGTGGACAATGTAATCGCATATCCAGACCCTCATTCAGAAAATAAGAACCACATACCCAGCTTCTAGGGAAGCTTCCAGCCAACAACCCTAAGCTGTCAACCTTCCCTGGGGGACCATCTCATTTGAAGAGAGCTGCTTGCCATGTCACACTCTTTCTTGTGTGGCCAGCATCCAATGACTGATCAAAACAGGTATATAAAGACCTGACCTTCCTACTATAACATGGAATAGCTCTTCAGCATTGTCCCATCTACAGAACTGTTCACAGGGTTGACAAAGTCTTCCACAGAAACTGCATCACAAATTTACACCTCCCTTCTCAAATTTTCTTTTGTCCTCTACTTTCCACAGATGTTGACTTCAAGAGGACCTTCAATAACCCTCCTGAACCCAAATTTCCATCTCAGAGTCAGCCTTCTGGAGAACCTCACCTGCAAAAGGTTGTATGAAAACTCAATGGACCATCTTAAGTGAGAGTCTGAAATGCACACAGTGCTACAAGCAACAAGTTTGAAGCACAGGGTTTTTTTGGTTGTTTGATTTAATCTACAATGGTCAACTAATCATGAAAAAATAAGTTTCCTTGAAGTAGCTTTGCATATTACACTTTTTTTAATGGTTTGCTCCTGATTCCTTTTCCCTCATAGAGCTTTACTGAGAACACATTACCACTCTTTCAATATGCTTTACATTCACAAATAGATAGGTTCACACTTTTTCCATCTTTGACACCACACTGCTTTTTTCAATGCATTGTACTTAGTGAGTGTATACTGAATAAATTGGTGACTGACCATATTAACAAACTAACATAAAAATGAATATAGGGTTCTAACTCATGAAGACTATTTTTTACTCTCAACTTTTTTTTGAGGTATAAAATTGTGCTTAGATCCTGAAATCAAAACACTAAAATAATGACAGTCTGGAGGCTGCCTCACATACAAGAAATCTTCAACTATTAGAAAGTAGCAGAATTTTAGAAAATAAATTGAAAAAAGAGAGAACTGGTAGCAATGCCAGACTTATGAAAACGAGGTAATGTAATAAAGAAGTACTTAAGTAAGCAATTACACCAAATCACAAAAGGCATTTTGACTTGGTACTTGGAAATGCTATTTCAAGTTGACTTTTGCATTAGAAGATGTGGCTGCTGACAGTCATGTATTTGAGGATTATGAATGCTAAGTAGAAAGGTTGGGTTTGTTTTTGGATTTTCATAGTAGGGTGCTGCTACCTTTGGGTGGGTTGAGAGATAGCCATCTGCATTGTGTGGCTTCTAGAAACCCTGGGTTCATCCCCCATATTCTTCATGGCCACACACCATCCATGACATCATTGTGATAGCGTGAAATCACACAATTCAATCAAGCCTTTCCACTGACTAAAGTCTTTCACAGATTCCTCATTACCTGCAAGATAAAGTTGAAACTCTTTAGCATGGTGAAAAAGATGCAACAGAATTAGATCCATTTCATTTTATGTTCCAGTGATACCAAATATCTTATTTGTTTTAACTTAGCCAACAGTTTTTACCATTTCTTCTGGTAAAAACCATTTATATTTCCTTTGGCAAAAGGAGCTACTCATTTAAAGTGTTTTTTTGGGAATTGTCAGTCTCCATGTCCTGCCTGCCCCACTACAAAGAGAAGCATTGGCCTAAGCAGGTTATGGGCTTTATTCAAGGTAGATGCATGGGGTTCAAAGACAATGGAAACTGGTATATGGCCTTGGGAAATGTAGAATCTTTCTTCTTCTAGCTTGGCAACCATTAGAATATAGGCTTAGAAGTACAGATCATATTTTTCATCAGATGAAGTAATCTTGCTTGTTTGAGAATAAAGCCAAAATAGTGAGAGAAGGGCCAAGAAAGAGAGAAGGAGGGCATAGAGAGATGATAGATGATAGATAGATAGAGAGATAGATAGATGATAGAGTAGAGAGGGAGAGAGAAAGAGAAAGATGAAATCGCTGACAACATTGCATGAGACCCTGGATTCATCATGCCTAGATTCTCCCTCAGATTGTCTTTAAATTTTTTTTTTTTTTTTTTTTTTTTTTAGTACTCGGGCATCTCACTGTTGTGGCCTCTCCCATTGCAGAGCACAGGCTCCAGACGTGCAGGCTCAGTGGCCATGGCTCACGGGCCCAGCCGCTCAGCGGCATGTGGGATCTTCCTGGACTGGGGCACAAACCCATGTCCCTTGCATTGGCAAGTGGACTCTCAACCACTGTGCCACCAGGGAAGCCCGTGTCTTTAAATTTGATGCAATAAAATACCTGTAAACTTCATCTGGTTAAGCTTACTTTCTGACATTAGAACCTATATGAGGCCTCATACAGTCTACAACATTTATTATCTCAGAGAAATTGTACAATCTCCTTGCTCTGTGTGGAATGCTTTTTCAGTCTTTTGACTATTTGATCAATTTCTATTCATTCTTCAAAACTCAAATGAAATGCCAACATATCTGAGAAAGTCTTTTCTTCCCCTTCCTGCCCTCCATCTAAGCTGAGAGTTGATCATTCCTTCCTCTGTGCTACCTCTGTCTTCTGGTTACTCTTTTACTGACCACATTAAAAGATAACAGTGATATCTTTGCTTACGTGTCGGTTTTTCCAACTTATTTGGAAAATCTTTTTAAGTAAAAGTTGTGACATTTTTCCATCCTATCATTTTTATTCCTACAGCCTGGCAGAAAGAAAATGTTTATTAAGATGCAACGAGTGAAATCTGGACTCTACTAAGTTTTGTATTAATTTATATTTATATTTAAATTTATAATATATTTTTATATTAGGCCTCATACAGCTACCTAACAGGTGCAAGGACACTTGCTAAGCACTGTATGTGCATAATGAAAACAATGCTTTGGATATGAGTACTGCTATTTATTTTACAAATAAGCTGACTGAGGATCAGAGAGATTTTTGTGCAATTTTTCCAAGTTTCCAGGATTCAAAATCAAAGTGTCCAATGCTAGGTCCTGACTCTTCATAGCTAAGCTATTGTGCATTCCACATGAGCAGGATCCCTCAAGATTCAGCCAGGTTAACCAGCACGCAGGCATATCACTTCAATGGCACCAAGTGACACACGTTTTGCTGCTTCAGGAAAGGGAGTAACTCCGTCAGTGGGTGTGGGAGTGTATTTATTTTTTATTGCTTTTAAACATGTTAGCACAAATTTAGCAGCTTATAACAGTACCATTTATCACCTCACAGTTCTGTAGGTCAGAAGTTGAATCAAGTCTAAACTAGGTTCTCTGCTCAGTGTCTCACATTCACGGTATTGGCCAGCTTTCATTCTTATGTGGAGGCTCTGCTTCTAAACTCATTTATTGTTGGCAGAATCCAGTTTCTTACAAATGCGAAACTGAGATCCAAGTGTTCTCACTGACTCTTGGAGGAAGGTCATCATCAGCTCCTAGAGGTCACTCGCCATTATTTACTCCAGGATTCCCTCCATCTTCAAAGTCGGCAGTGAAGAATCTTCCTTTTGCCAGACCCTCCTCACATTTCAAATATCTTTTTTTCCTGGAGGATTCCTGTCTCTTTGAAGGTCTTACCTGATTAGTTTGGGCCCACAAAGGATAATGTCCTTATTTTAAAGCCAAATGATTTGGGAACTTAATTATATCTGCAAAATCCCTTGACAGCAGTACCTAGATTAGTGCTTGATTAAGTGACTGGGAGAGGATATATATTCACTAGAGGTTGGGAATCTCAGGGAGCATCTTAGAATTCTACTTATGGGGTAATGCATAATTTTATGAGAATAGGATTTATATTTCCCTATTGATATCCTTCTTCCGTGGAACCTCTTATGTGATCCATAATTCCTCAAAAATCACTGACAGAATCTGCAGTTTCTCTTGGTGCCAGATGGGGAGGCTAGATAATATAAATGCAAGTCCTGCTTTGTCATCAGACCCTGCCATCAGACTATGACCACAGCCATCAGAAGTTAGCATTCCCTTCTGAGTGGTAGACCAGAGTACAGAAAGAAGTGATCAGATTTTGATGATCTGGAAAAAACAAGATAATAATAAATGGAGGACATGTTGGTGTTTAGCCTTGACAAGAAAAAGTGAATTGGGACTTTGAAAGGCATCATGGTGAAATTGAAATATAAAACTAATCTCAGAAGTAATCATTTCCCAGCAACTACCTCTTGTTAACACATGGCCTTCTTCCCACTGGGAGAAACACAATTTCTGGAGTCACTGAAGTAAAGTGGAAACTGCAAAAGTATGTCACACCACCTTTCTTGCCATTCAGCCTTTTCCCAATTCACCATGAAAGAAAAATCCAGTGATATTTCTGAGTATGTTTACTTCCTACTACATAACATGTGGTAAGAATAAAATACAAGAGTTTGTGCATTTGAATTAATTAATTTAATCGCTTTGAACCATTACATAGATTTCAGAGACAAACCACCTTCTCAGCGGTTTCATTATTTTCAATTATTCTTTTGGTCATCCTCTGATTATCTATATAGTTTTTAGACTTAAACTACCTTCTTTCATTCACATAGCTTCCACAAATTTTCTGCCTTCTATTAATACACATTAGGCAACCCCAAAAATGTACTGAAAACAACTTCACTTAGACTAGAATTGCTAATGAAAAAATGCTGACTTGACTCAGCAGCATGGCAGCAAATGATCTTACAGAAACTTTCAAGAAGAGTAAAGTGAAAAAAAATGCATAAGTTACTTGTCTCCAACATGGTGAGAATTCAAATTTAATGTGTATACCTAGAACTGATCCCTTTGGCATTGGATACTAATTTGATTATACCTTTGTTCAATCGATTTAGGTGCACAGATGATTGAAAAGTAGGTTCACTTAATTTGCACAAGATGAAAAGGATAGATGCTTAGAAGCAATAATATGATTCTACCTTGAACTACTTAGTTTCATGAATGAGCTGAATATAGATTCATATATATATAGAATACATATGAAATATTTATCATGTAAAATATTTTTATATATTATTTATATATCTATATTGGAATAGGCCAAATTATCAGGCTAGCTTCACTGTGGGCAACTAACTAGAGTTTAATCCTGCTAGTGTAGAGCACACTCTTTGGAGTTATCCTACCTGAGGGTCAAGGGATTCGAGGTTTTTATGTACCAAGTCCCATTAATATATGAGTGAAGGCTCCTCATGAGGTAAGATGGGTAAAGTCCCCACAGGCTCCAGAAGCAAGAATAAACTCTCAGGCAAAATAAAATATATAACAGCTGCATTTGGAGGTCAAGCATGGGTTTGTGCTGAAGTGGTATGGGCACTATAATATGAGTAGGACACCAAAATCAAGAAGAGCCAGAGAATGAGTTCAATCCAACATATTATGTATATATATATATATATATATATATATATATATATATATATATATTTGTGTGTGTGTGTGTGTGTGGTATGTGGACCTCTCACTGTTGTGGCTTCTCCCGTTGTGGAGCACAGGCTCCGGACGTGCAGGCTTAGCAGCCATGGCACACGGGCCCAGCCGCTCCATGGCATGTAGGATCTTCCCGGACCAGGGCACGAACCCGTGTCCCCTGCATCAGCAGGTGGACTCTCAACCACTGCGCCACCAGGGAAGCCCCCAACATTATTTTATAATGAAAATGATTAGAAGCTGGAAAAACATATCCAAAGTGCTACCAGTAGGCTTATATCTAAGAGCTCAAAATCAAGACAGAGAAGAAAGAGGTAACAGGTGACCAGAAAGGAGCACCCAGTTCTTTTGCTATGGCCATCTATCTCTTCTTGAATGAGCATGTATTATTTGAACAAGTATGGCTGACATAGGAAAATAATTTTTGAAAAGCTAGATGGGACCATGTCTTGCAATTTTCTTCCTCTCTTACCAGTCTAGTCCACCTTTCTGGAACGTAGAGTGCCCTGATATTTTCCTTTTAAATGACCTGCCAAGAGTAAACTTCTTACTTTCACTTTCACTGATCTCACTAAATTAATGCACTAAATGCACTAAATAAATTTTCTCTCCATGACCAAAACACACTGTGCTTACTCTTTTCACTGTCAGTTTCCTTGGTTCCTATGTGCTTCTATCTTTGTCTCTCGGAGAGTGGGCCAGGTCCTCAATGGTTAGAACATTTGTGTGAATCCTTTAGTCACATATAAGGTGCACTCTGGCACCTTATGTCAGAATCCCCTTTGCTCACTTGCTCTCTGGTTGGGTAAATAGTACAGAGCAGCTTGGACAGAACTCTGCTCTGGGTGGTTGGAGCAGGCATTGTGGTGAGTCCCACCTCACCTGATGTTGGGATACATAGAAAGAACGGACAAATATAAAATAGATTCCTGAAGGACGGCAAGATTACAGCCAGGTCTGGCTATCCAGGTGGGGGTCATGTATTTTTTCCATTTGTTGAGCAAATATTATTGCAAGCCTTTTCTGATCTCACCAAGCACTGGGAATTTAAAATGTATAAACAGTATTGAAGGAGATGTACAAACAGAGAGTCAACAAAGAAAGGTTTAAATAGGGGCTAAGACAGAGGTGAATAGAAGTAGGGTAGTGTATATTATAAGCATTTTGGAAGCCCTGAATATGTGGCTTTAGTGGCTACTTCCACGTTCTTGTCCAAGCAGGCAGAACTATGTAGCCCTTCTTTGAGTCAGGAAACTCCCCTCCGCACCCCCACTTGAACCTGTTAACAAGTATTAAGGTTTCAGAAACCTAACAGTAGCTATGTGTATTCTTCAAATGTTCAAGCATAATTAAACTAAATCTTGTAAGCAAGAAAAAACATCAAAAAGTTTCATCCTATACCTTTCCCTTCTCTACATACTACTTTCACTAAGTTTTCATCCTTTGTGTTCAGAGCAAGCCTCTGACATTATCTCCTCAATGATAGATATCATCAAAATGCTCAGTATTTGATTAATTATTTTTCTTTGGAATGATTCTGCTACTTTATCTTTCTGGTCTATAAAGTTTTATGTATCTTTGAAGAGATTCTAGATTTTCTTAAAATGTGAAATATAGGTGTCTTTAGGTCTTTTATCTGTTTGGATTAAGCTCAGCTACAAGAAGCAGAAAAAACAAAATAAAATAGCTTAAATAAGCTAAAATTTATGTCATTAAAGTTGGAAGCTAAGTATAAAAAATTAGTAGCTCCATTTTTTTTATCTTATGGTTCTACTTTGAGATGCTAGCATTTTTAATGTAACTTTAGAATCCAGCATGGATGCTGGAGCCCCATCCATTAAGATTATCTTTTAGCCAACATGAAGGTAAAAAGAACAGAGGGCAGGTTCTCTTTCTTCAAGAATACATTTCACAAGGTAGATTCACCCCATCCACATGCATTCTGTTGGCCAGCAATTAGTCACAAAGTCATATCTAGCTGAAAGGAAGGATGAAAATCTGGTCTATTTTTGCAGATTATCATTTGCCTATCTAAAAGAAGAAAAATGTGTACTTTATCTCTAAGGCAGAAGGGGACAATGGGGACTGTGCAAAGTTTTCAATATTGGGCTCATTTCCAACATGCAATAGAAAAATTTCCAGTTAAAATACAGCAGATTAAAAGAAGTTTTGCTCTACTGTTCCACCTTGAAACAAATAGAGGAAGAGGGAGTATCAACTAACTCAGTATGCAAAACTTAATAATAAGAAAACAAATAACCCAGTAATAAATGGGTAAATGACGTGAACAGATACTTCACCAAAGAAAACATATAGCAGGCAAAGAAGTACATGAAAATATACTTAACATAATTAGTCATCAGGGAAATGCAAGTTAAAAACACAATGAGATATCACTAAAACTTGTTAGAATGGCAAAAAAAAAAAAAAACACACACACACACACAAAAAAAAAAACAGAAATAAAATCCTGACAATCTCAAGTGGTGACAAGGATATGGATCAATTAGAATTCTCACACATTGCTGATACAGATGCAAAATGGGACAGCCACTTTGGGAGCTAGTGTGCCAGTTTCTCCTCAAGGTAAATATGCATTTCTCATGCAACCCAGAGTTTCCACTCTCAGGGGGAATCTAAATGAAATAAAAATCTATGTTCATGTAAAAGCCTGTACATGAATGTTTGTAGAATATTCATAATCACCAAAAAGTGGAAACAAACCAAATGTCACTCAGCTGGTTTCTTAATTAAAAAAAATAAATAAACTCTGGTACATCCATGCAATAGAACAAAAAAATTATTTATATAAGCAACAAAACAGATAAATCTCAAATGCCCTATGGTAGATGAAAGAAACCGGCCCCAATAGGCTACATGCTGTATAATTTGCTTTATGCAACATTGTGGAAACAGGACAACTGCTTCAGAGACTGAATCAATCAATTCAAGGAGCTAGGCATTGAGGAGGATTTGATTAAAAAAAAAAAAAAAAGAACAGGAATTGGTGTGTGTGTGTGGGTGTGTGTAGTGGAAGTGTTCTATATCTTGATTGTGGTAGTGGTTACGTGTCCATATATGCTGGTCAAAAGTCAGAGAACTGTAAACTATACTCTCTAAATTGTACTGTATGTAATTATACCTTAAGTAAAACATGTAAAGTAAAATTTAAAAAAAACTTAATCAATTTTAAGGCAAAGTTAGAATAAGGGTGTCACCATAACACCCAAAGTCTCTCAGCTGGTTAAGTGCACAATGGCAAAAAGCAGATTAAGTGTATTCTGACCCAGTACATTTTTCTGTTAGGTAAGAATTACTCAGGGCAGTAATCAGATTAAGATCAGAGGAAAAATAGAGTTATTTTGCAAAAACTATATTGTTGAGAGAGAGACAGAGAGGAGGGTAGGGAAAAAGATATGGTAAAAAATCAATAAAATATAGCAGAGTTGAGAAATTTTCCTTTTAAAGGACAATCTGGTAGCAGTTACTGGAACATGGAACTGATTAAATCAAATATATTATAAGTCTACTATTTTTTTTAAAGAGAGTTGTACTGGCAAGACACAACAAACTTAGATAAAGAATTCTTATAAAAAGTTATTCTTAAGCCTCAACAATTCTTGAACAGGAAGGGAACAGAAAAAAAGCAGTACAGTTCAAGGAGAGTATACTCCCTAACACTCTCTTCAAATGTAGTAAAGGAAGATAACTGAAAACAAAAACACATCAAGAAAATGGAGCTGAGGACCATGAAGAAGTATAGATGAAAAAGAACTTTCCTGAGGACACAATCATAACCTAATCAAGAAATAAGACCATACCAAGGGTAGAGGAGACTCAGTGCCTGCCCAGATTCCAGACTTTGACCATGATGAGCTTATTGGCTTGAACTTGGAACTTGACTGGCCTCCCTTTGGAAAGGGATAGCTATGCACTATGTGTGGGAAGAAGGGAAGAACGATTGACCAAAAGAACAATCTGTGCCAGAGACATAACTCTAAACACACATTATATCTGATCACCCTCATTTTTCTATCCTCTTTGCAGTTAGACAGGACTATGTGACTATAGCTGACTGATGGGCTGTGAGCAGAGTGAGAATATGCTCAAAGCATGTAAGAGCCTAATGCATGATCATATAGCTGTCTCTCCCTCTTTCATGAAGCCCCAGATGTTCTTGTATTTCCATTAATGCAGTTACAAAGTGGTATATCATATATCAGCTGGTCCCTGAGTGAGTGAATCAGAGCCCACCCTCTCCTCTCCTAATCAGTATCAGCCAGCAATGAATACGCATTATAATGAAAATAAACTTTACTTTCAATAAGTCCCATAGCAATATCTAACTATCCTAACAAAATACCTTGCAATCCCCCAAATCATTATGTCCCAAATGTGCATAGTATTAGAAAATGAATTACAGATTTCTTGAAAGTGCATCTAGACAGAAGGAGTTCTTCTAACTAGAGAAGTATATATTTATTTAAAATATTTCTTGAATGCAGGACATCTCTATTTGATACTTGAGTTGATTATATGACCAGGTTTTTTGCGATCATACTTGTGTCCCCTTCACTAAAAAATCTTCTAACTACAACAGCCCACTCTATCTCTGTTTCCTGTATATCTTTGGATTTTTTCTCTAGTCCTCATTTTGTTACTTATTCACATAAAGCATTCTACAGTTTATGTATATTCTGAAAATGAGGACGGTTTGTCTTTGTCCACTGAGACTAAAAACTCTTTGAGAGGAGACCCATTTCTGATACAGGAACATGCTCCAACTCAGCTAGAAAGAATTACACTGCAACAGATATATAGAAAATGATGCTATGCTGCTCAATCAAAGTGAAACAAAGTATAGTTCTTCAAAAGAAAGAGTATTCAAACTGCACGTAGATGGTGACCTCTTTCTTAAATGCATCTGGCTTTAGCTGTTAAATCTGAGACAGGTTTTCACCAGTTTTCTGAAAAAAAAAAAGAGAATCCATCCCAGAAAGAAAATTCCAAATGCTTTTCATATCAGACCTTTGGATTGATTTAATGTATTCAAGAATGCAAAGTTCTCATGTGTTGTGTAAATATACTGAGAATCCATGAGGATTTGCCACCTATAATTTGCGTTGATTAATCTAGTGAGCTTTGAGAAAACAGACTGTTTCCTCTAAAAATGTGAAGCCATAAAGAGAGTATGAATTAAAAAGACAACAATCAAAGGAGCCACATTTACTTACACACCCAGAAAAAGATAGATACAATAAACTATCATTAAGTGAGCATTTACTGTGTATCAGAAACTGTGCTGATGTCATCGCAGTCATTTATTATTAAAATAATCCTGCAAGGTAAATGATATTATTGTCACTTTCAGATCAACTTAACAAAGAAAAGTTTGCATATACCTCATGTATCTCAGTGTACCGCATCAGATTTTGGATTCACCAAGGCTTCAAAATCACATGAGCTAATTCCTTTAAATCTCTCTCTCTCTGTCTCGCTCTATCTCCATCTTTCTGTCTCTGTCTGTCTTTCAACCTGGTTTCTCCTTGCTGCTTATAGTAAAATGTGAGAAGTTTCCTTCTATGACTAGATTGTTTAGTATTTTATTCATGAATAGATATTGAACTTATTATAAGACTTTCCTGTATCTATTTAAATTATCATGTAATCTCCCACTTGATTGTATTAAATGTTACATTACATTGACTCATTTTGGAATGTTATATAGGTACCTGTCTATTTCTGGTATAATCTCCATTTAGGCATAGTGCATTACCCTTTTAATATAATGCTAAGTAAGATTTGTTAGTATTTTGATGAGGATTTTTGCATCTATGTTTATTAAGAATATTGGTTTATAGAACGACTTTCTTATAATATTTTTGCCAGGTTTGCCGTGAGAATAATGCTAACCTCATTAAATGAGTTGGGAAGTTCTTCCTACTCTTCTATTTTTTTTTAAATAAATTGTGTATTATTCCTAATTTAAATGGTTGATATAATCCATCAATGAAGCCATCTGGGTCTGGGATTTTATTGTGAAATGATTTTCAATTATGACTTCAATTTATTTAATAGACATAGAGTTATTATAAATTCGAAAATGTCATCTATTGTCAATTTTGTTAATTAGTATCTGCAAGAAACTTAAACACTTTAACTTGCTCAAATTTTCATCATAGAGTACTCATCATATTCTCTTATTATAGTTTCAATGTCTGCAGACTCTGTAATGATGCCCCTTCTTTCATTCCTGGAAGATAACCACAGGATGGGTCTCTGCACCAACTACGCCCACTGTGAGTAAGACGTGATGAACTACCTGACTACCAGGACCCCCACTTTTGATTAGCAGGACACAAAGTTGTCCTGAATCCACAGGCATTAACATGATTTCAGAGCCAGTGTCTAATACTTCCCCTTAAATCTGGGTATATTTTTTTAATGCATGATCACTCTAGTAAATGGCCAAAAATCCCTTGGGGAAGGTTTAGAGGATAATTTATGTGCTTACCTGTGGCAATGGTGCAAGATTCTTCCTTAAGGGGATTTGTCATATCCTTCATTCAAGGGATTTTTTTTTTTTCTGTGAATTAATTTGCGTTTAACTAGGTCAGATTCTCTGACTTTCTACTATGGAAATTCAGGCATGTTTTGGTTACTAGACCTAGAGTTTTCCCTATTTTTAGATCAAGAAACAGTCTAGTAGGCTATTTAGACTGCTTTGAAGATGACATGTACATGGCTCACAAGTTTACTGAGATGTCATACAGATGAGATTTTTTGTGTATTTTCCCTCTGGCATAGGGGGTAGCTCTCTATAGGGAAGCTTTGCTGCTGATGGTCACTGGACAACAGTCAAAAGAAGTGCACACTCTGCAAGAGACCAGCAAGATGAACACACTGGAACCATTTTCTCATCCCTTTATAAATATTTACTCATCAAGCCTGATATTAAATAGGTGAAGAAATTCCTTAAAGTCAAGCAGAAGTCACAGTTTTTTTCTTAATCCCTAACACAACTCTTAAAAAAGTGTTAACCCATTTCTGTGAAACAGTTCAGAGAAGACATACTCAGAAAAGTAAATTATATTGTTTCACTTTGAACAGTGGAATCACACAGTAGAACGTCACATATTTACACAGCTGAAGTTAAGTTGGGCAGAACCTTGCAAAACCACGAAGTATAAGGGGTATTTCTTTTGTATCTCTCTGTCTTTTTCTTTTTCTTTAAATCTTCCCCATTCCTACACTCAGAGCCTCTGAAGAAAAAAACAATTTTTGTCCTATTTTTTCTCTTGGTTGTACATGCTAAGCCAGAAATCTAACAAAATTCCTTATCCTTTCTTTGTAATCCTATCCCTAATTGTATCCATTTTAGGATATAAGAGCTTCCCCTGTTTTCTGTCTTCTGCAATTGCATAAATTCAAGCTTTTATTATCTATGAATGTGTGCCTGCCATAGCTTTCCAACTGCAATGGTTTTCCAACTCCCTTCTCTGCCCCAACCTTGTCCAGAACAATTTATTTTCCACACTGTAGCCAGTGAGATTGTTTATGATTAGATTATAGCAACTGTAGGCTTACAAATGGTTCACTGGCTGCCCTTGTCCCTCCAGAGTTCAGACTCGGGACTGAGTTGGTAGATACCTATCTCCTGGGCTTCATCTCAATTTCCTTCTCACAAATTTTATCTTGAGGAAATGAATGAATGAATATATTACTTCAAAAAGCCATTCCCAGTAACCTATCTAACTCTTGTTCATCCATCAAAGATGAAACACATTTATGGGGAGGCACTTTATTATACTGTGGTTCACCTCCCTTATATATTATGTGCCTATATTGGTGGTAATGCTATTTTTTATACCGGGATCAGGCTACCTCTATAAAGACAGTACTCCAAGTACCAGGGTTTATATTATACCATGTGGGTCTCAGCAAAGATTTAGGACCCAGCAATGGCCTCAACCTCAGGCAAGGCATGCACCACAAGTATAGTAACCAGCCATCCTAGTTTTCCAGGTCAGTCTGGTTTATATGTAATACTCCTACATAAATAATAATAATTCCCCTTTTCCCCGTGGAAATATTCTAGTTTAATAAAGTATGTGATCACTTTTGCTATAAGGGAGAATTTTAGCAAAAACAAAATTACTCTTGCTTTAGCCATATTATAAGGTTTTTAGGGTACATGTTGCTACAGAATGACCTTGAACTATGCAGGAACCTGTCTTAATGCATGTATTGCCTTGGAGTCTTAGAAGATATAGGAGGCTGAGTTTTGCTTCTGCTCAAGAATACTCATGAGGGTCTCATTTTAAATTATTAGCACCAGGATTTGGTAAGCAGCACTAGGATGACTGCCCATGATTCCACTCTTCATTTAGGGCAAGGTGAGAATTACATAAGGAATAATTTTGGTTTAGAATCAGAAATTTTGGTTTAGAATCCTCATAGAATTATGGGGTGACTTCTAAGTGATACTCTTGTATTATAGGGGAACATTCAGACATATCCTTAGACCTAAAGACTTTATGAAATTAGAACAGGAAGCAAAGATGAAAATTATTCATGGGAAGCTGTGATGGATGATAATAAATTGTCCAGGCCTGGGTTAGATGTTTAGTTAATGGAAAAAAGTCTCCTAGTGGGATTATCTAACCCAGGTTGGTAGATAAGATCTATTTGAACAATGGGTTCATTTGGATGACTTAGAGCTTATTAATTGAGGGCTATAGTGAAAATAAAAATGCCATGGGCAGTAAGCAAAGGGGAAGTAAAATGAAAGAAGATATTCTAATATGATAAACAAAGAAAAAAACAAAGATGCAGCAGGAGAAAAACACTCCCTGATGCCTGGAACTTCCAAAAAGAGAGGGCAGCCAGTGTCTTAAAGGGAGTTTGGAAGATTTATTCTTTGATCGACCCTTCAAGGCACACACTTCATGAGCATGCTTAGCGGGTTCAGTACAGGAATCTACTGTACAAGCTTCCCCAACTGAAATCCACTTGTGATGAGGCGGTTTCATGGGCCAATGCTATCTACAGTCAGAGTTACTGATAGCTGCCCCCGTGGCCTAGGACAGCTCATCAAATATTGTAGACATTATGCCATTAGCCAGAGTCTAGGCATAATGAAGAAATGAGATCTGAAAAACACAGAACATGGAAGGAAATGGAAACTGCTAAATTTTAAATAATCTTGATGTGAGATAAAAGTATCTGATCTGGGCTGTTGTCCCAGTGACCTGGGTTCCTAAAACTGAAATGTTCTCAATTTAGCAATAAGATTTTTAATGCTATTAACACAGCACACCTTTTTGTGAAGGGCTGGATAATAAGTAATACCACAGTATAAGGTCTCTGAATACAGTACGTAACTACAATGCATAAATAAATGGATGTGAATGTGTTTCAATAAAACTTTATTTACACAAACAGGTGGTTGTCCTACAGGGCCATAGTTTCCCATAGCTACTTTAAGAGAAAGAGTATGCTTCAGTGGCTTTCCCCATATAGATATGGTAAGAGCTTTCTGTCCAGATCAACCTCCTATTGAGATATTTTTAAAAAGTGAATTAGTAACTGTAGTTTATAAATTTTGGAAACCTGACACAGATTGACTAACATCCTGACAAGGGTAAAAGACCAAAACAAACTAACAAACAAACCTTTTTTCTATTTTCCTTTGCACAGATACTACTAATTCTTTGAAAAGATATTTAGCAATACCAAATACTGGGTTCTGAAAGTACAAGTCAGCTCTAGTTTCTGGAGATCATCTTATTTTTAAATTATGTGATCAGGACTTTAGTGTCACAATAATTTTCTATGTGTTGCAACCTCATTTGACTTTAAAAGTATGACTTGGCATTGAATTAAAACAAATTCTTATACTGTGAAATAACTATAACCATTCCAGAAAGAGGCAGCCCAACCATCAGAAAACCCGTGTTTGGCTGAATATAAGCAAAACAAGAAACTGGAGAGGACTTTAATTGTTTTGTACCTTTAGGTGAAAAGGCTAAGATATTTAATTTAGAGCTTTAATTTTTTGATATTTTGAAATCTTGGGCTTTAACTTACAAGGGGATTTAATCTTTGGATTTTATGGTGTTCATGGACATTTCATAATAAGCATGGGTTTATATTAAAATTTGGAGCATTCCCTATGTCAGTATCATTGAACTATCAAAATACTATTATTTGATTTCATTGAGAAACCTCGAAAAGCCAATATTGCACAAGTAGTTGGATCTACTTTGACATAGGGAACAGGATAGCAATAAAACCCTGTTCAAATGCTTGGGATGTTCTCTGAGAACCAAGTCAAACCAAGAGGTGCTTATGTGGTCATATTACTCAAATCTTAGGTCAGAAATCAGAACAATTCACCTAAGAATATGCACCACGAGGAAGAGGCGTGATGTTCTCCAAGCTACTGAATCACACATTTCCTTCTGAACTCCTTCTGTTATTCACGCTGAAAACAAATCTCTTACGTAAGCAAAAATAAATAAATAAATCATTGCTCCAAGCCAACTTTATTTTTTAATTTTTTTAACGTCTTTATTGGAGTATAATTGCTTTACAATGGTGTGTTATTTTCTGCTTTACAACAAAGTGAATCAGCTATACACATACATATATCCCCATATCTCTTCCCTCTTGCATCTCCCTCCCACTCTCCTTATCCTACCCCTCTAGGTGGTCACAAAGCACCAAGCTGAAAAAAAAAAAAAAAGCACCAAGCTGATCTCCCTGTCCTATGTTGCTGCTTCTCACTAGCTATCTATTTTACATTTGGTAGTGTATATATGTCCATGCCACTCTCTCACTTTGTCCCAGCTTACCCTTCCCCCTCCCTGTGTCCTCAAGTCCATTCTCTACGTCTGCGTTTTTATTCCTGTCCTGCCCCTAGCTTCTTAAAAAACATTTTTTTTTTTTAGATTCCATATATATGTGTTAGCATATGGTATTTGTTTTTCTCTTTCTGACTTACTTCACTCTGTATGACAGACTCTAGGTCCATCCACCTCACTACACATAACTCAGTTTCGTTTCTTTTTATGGCTGAGTAATATTCCATTGTATATATGTGCCACATCTTCTTTATCCATTCATCTGTCGATGGACACTTAGGTTGCTTCCATGTCCTGGCTGTTGTAAATAGAGCTGCAATGAACATTGTGGTACATGACACTTTTTTAATTATGGTTTTCTCAGGGTATATGCCCAGTAGTGGGATCGCTGGGTCCTATGGTAGTTCTATTTTTAGTTTTTTAAGGAACTTCCCAAGCCAACTTTATTTTATTTACAAGGCATCCATGTGATCTGATTAACTAAATGCACTGTACAAAAGAATCTATTCTTGAAACAAATTTTCCTTCAACCCCCTTGGAATACTGTACTGGAGTACTATACTAGAAGCCTCCTTATGGGCTGCCTTTCCCCAGGCATTGCTTTCTTCTTTCTTTGAATCACAGAGGCTTTGATTAGCATCAGTCCTTTGAGGATATTTCTCAAGGAGATTTTTTTCTATTTTTTCTCTATTTTTTCCCCACTTCCCCCAAGTTTGTATAGGTTACTTAATAGTGCAATTAATTATTGTTTTATGACCAGATGACAGGTTTTTTGTTTGTTCTTTCTTCAGGTTTTTTTCCTGGTTTAGGGAGATGATATGAATCATTTTTTCTTCCCGAAAGGAGAATAAAGTGGACTTTGATAAAGGTCAGGAAAAGAGAGTTGGAGGGAGGGAAGTTCATTTATTATCTCCCTTGGCACTTCTCTTTGCCTTTTGAAAAATAAAGATCTGTTGGAATGAAGAATTTTAAAATAGCATGTGTTCACTCTAGAAACATAAGTTGCATTAGAAAAATGTTATTTTTTCCTCTTTTTCTCAAGTATTTTCTGTACTAGGTGGTGGTGATAGCTTGAAAGTCACACGCATAGTGATCAGATCTTGTAAGAGCCAGTTGCTGAGCTTTTCTATATAAGTTAATTTAACTCAAAAGAAGATAGTTTGTTGATTATGTACCCTTACATATTTTTTATCATATTTTTATTACCCCTGCTTATTATAGATGCAAACACATGCAACCCTACATCTGGGCTAGAATTTTTTATTTTAATCTTTCCTCACACTAAGAAGAAAGGAATCATTGTATATTCTAAGAGTTAAGTTATTTACATAGTAGGAGGATGATCTCAACCCATAAACAATAATGGGGATGGAATGAAAAGCATTATGAATGTGCTGCTGATACCTTTACAAGAAAATAGGTATATTAAATTAAACATGTTTTGGGAGAAGATGATTAATCTACGGGTTAACCCTATCAGCCAGGTTTTGCTATGAAACAGACAGCCACAAAACTATCAATTGGCATTACCTTAGCTAGGGCTGCTATAACAAAATGCCATAGGCTGAGTGGCTTAACTAACAAACATTGATTTCTCAGAGTTCTGGAGGATGGGAAGTCTAAGATAAATATGCTGGCAGATCTGGTATCTAGTGAGAGCCCTCTGTGTTTGCAAAAGGCCATCATCTTAGGACCTCACCTGGCTTTTCCCTGGTACGTACATATTGAGAGCTATCTTGTGTCTCTTTCTCTTTTTATAAGGGTGTTAATCCCATCCTGAAGTCCCTGCCTTTGTGACCAAACTGACTCTAATTACATTACAAAGGTCCTACCTCCAAAAACCATCACATTGGATATTAAGGCTTCACCATATGAATTTTGAGGGGACACAAACATTCAGTCCATACCTGGCACACACTGTGAGCATTTATTTGTCTCCTATGCATTTGCCAGTCCACTAGGGTTTAGTTGATTCAGGCTCTACAAGCTGGGCTTGCCTCCCAGATGCACGTTGGATTTGGTTCTGTGCCACACATCTCTCATCCTCTTTAAATCAGGGGTTAGCAAAGACATGTTCTTTTCATGATGAAAGTCAGGAGCTCATTTTCACTTCTCTTTGGATTACCTGTGCTAAAAACCACTGGCCAAAGCAGATCAAGTTAGCCAGACTCAACGGCAAGAGGCCAGGAAGTACACTCCATCTAACGTGGAGGTCAGGGGTGAGGGAGAAAGTGAATGTGTTTTGAAGCATGATCTGATCTATGAAACTTTTCTACTCCAGGAAGCATTCAGTGAATATTCTAATTCTTTTTCTCAGTAAAATCAAAATCTTTGTACCATTTTTGGGTTTTTGTCTGAAGATTTTCACATGTGTGTAAATTGTACTTTATTGTAATGTATTTGTTTATGTATCAGTCTCCTTCTAGACGCCACCAGGAATGTTTTATTCTTTCCTGTGTACACGGAAATCAGTATATTCAACAAATATTAGATGGATTGACTACAAAATGTGTGCAACTAATATCTCCTGCTGTTGTTTTATAAGAAATGTAATAAATAATCTTTTAATGTTTTTATAGATTCCACTACCTCATATGTTTAATAAGAGGATTAAACTAAATTCAGTGCACAGGACACTATAAACACTCAATAAACAGTAGCTGTTCCTATTCCTACTATTATTCTTGTTATTACATTTAAAGTTAAGAAGTTAAATATGTAACTTATATCTCTATATCTCTAGTTTTATTTATATAAATTTCTTATCACTACTATGATTTATTATGCCTATTAAAGTACAGATTACCTCTCATAAATGGCTGCTGAAATCAGGCAGAAACAAAACAAACAGAAATTAAACATTGGTTTCTAAATTTTTGCATCACTCTCCATGCAGATCTGAGTTTCTATATAAAATTCTATTTTTATGAAAATGTAATATTTTTGTACAGAAGGAAAATTTTGGCTCGATCATATGCATATTATGAGTCAGACCTCTTGAATGTGATCATAAATATGATATGTAGAACACAGGCTGATATGGGGTTTTGGCTGCTCCTGTTGGGGAATGATCAAAGAAACTGAAGATTATTTATAATGGCCCTCTATGGTATGCTAAAGGAAGTATGATGCTGAGTGATGGGAAAGAGAGTCAATGGAGTTTGCTGGTAGTATACGCTCTGGATGATACTATCAATACAAACTAAGACAGTGTTAACTTGTGCACTGGTGAAAGTTAGAACATGGTTCTTAGCTAGGGTGAATAGGCTTAATAAAGGCTGTCTTTGTTTGGTTTTGTTTAATCTTAAACTGGCTTTCCCGCTGAGGGTATGCCAAAGTCAAGAATGTTCAAGGAAAACAGAGCTCAAGCAAAAAGTAATAGCTTTATGGGATAAGGGTTAAGAGGTTAGATTCTCAGGACTACTCTAGCTTCTGGATATTTAAGGAAAATATACCAGAAAAGGATGTGCTTTAGAAGACCGTCCCCCAAAGTCTGCATCTAAATTAATCTCAATTTTTATCAGACTCCAGGAATGCATGTGTGCAGATAATGAATCCAAGGAATCCAGCTAAAAGCAATAACAAGAATACTAGAGAGCTGAATAGACTTAGCAATAGTTTTCTGGTGGGGAGGAGTCTTGACAAAACCATCGAACTTTCCACTGAAAACCCACAAGTGCCATGATTTAAGAGCAAGAGCTCACAAAGCTTAAACCCAAGTTGCCACAGGACCAAGATGATCCATCAATGATTTAACTGATTGTTAGAACCAAATCAATCTCTTCACAAATGAAGAAAAAATAAAATGCTCCACATCTATCAATGTACAGTTCACAATACCTGTACAGAACACAATACCACCAGGCATACAGAAAAGTAAAAACACATGACCCATAGTCAATATAAAAGTAGTCAATAAAAGCAGACCTAAGCATGTATCAGATGTTGAAATTAGAAGACAAGGACTATAAAATAACTACGATAAACATTTTAAAGCATTTATAAGAAAATATGGTCAAGAATTTTCAGTAAAATGTGGGGAAATTCACAGTGATATAGAAATTCTTAACCAAATGAAACTCCTAGAACTAAAAATGTGCAATAACTAAAAACAAAAATGTCATTAACCACAGTTTGGACAGTGTATAAGAAAGGATTATGAAAAGAAAGTCAAGATAATCAAAATAATTCAAACTGAAGGGAAATGACTGGAAAAATGAGCAGAACTTTAATGAGTTAAAATGTAGTAGCTAACAGAGTCACACATATGGAATTGGAGTTCAATAAGGAGCAAAGAGAGACAATGGGGCAGGAAAATATATTTCCAAAAATATTAGATTAAAGTATTTTCAATCTCATTAAAACCACTAACCCATAGATGAGTGAAAGCTAAACAGAATCAGTACAGAGAAAAATATATGCCAAGGCATTTCATAGTCAAACTGCTAAAAACCAAAATGAAGAGAATATCTTAAAAACAGCTAGAGAAAAAAAAAAAGATGTATCCCATTGAGTGAATAAGGATATGAATGATGGCTGACTTCTCACCGTATGGCATCTAGAAGACAATGGAATATAATCTTTAAAGTGATGAACTTAAACAAAAAATCTCACTGTATTAGATTAGACAAATTAATGGTTTAAAACAGCACAGATTTATTCTTTACAATTCTAAAGTTTAAAACTCTGAAATCAGTTTCACTGGCCTAAATTCAACTTGTTGGTATGGCCGGTTCCTTCTGGAGCCTCTGAGAGGAGGATCCATTTTCTTGTCTTTTTCAGCCTTTACTGACCCCCTGTATTCCATGTCTTGTAGCCCCTTCCTCCGGGTTCAAAGCCATCACCTCAATCTGTCACTTCATCTCCTTCTCGAACTCTCTCTAACTCATCTTGTTTCCCTCTTATAAGAATCATTGAGATTAAATTTGGGGCTACTTGTATAACCTATGGTGATCTCCCATCTCAAGATCATTAGTAACCTAACATAATATTGTGCATCAAATATATTTCAAGACAGGGAAGATCATTACTAACCTAATCATGCATTCAAAGTCTTATCTGCCCTATTAAGTAACATTTACAGATTTCTACTGTCATTCTCCAGGATACATTTGCTTTATGCAGGAGCCAGACTTATAAATTACATGAGTAAATGGCAGGGCCCACTACTAAGCATGCTTTAGATCCTTAAGGCTAGCACTAATTTTAGCTATCTCACCCAGGATGTGACGTTTCTGAGTCATTCTCTTGGTTGGGAGGAGGAAGGTAAGGTTTGAGATGGTTCCACTTGGTCTTCTCTACTACCATAGCTCTTTTTCCATCAGCCAAGGGACCAATGTGACCAGCTATCAAGTATGTCAATCTCAGTTGTCTACTTAAGAACTGGGAAAGTGATCACTGAGTGGGGTTATAGACCCAGTGACCCATTCACTTTTGTAACTGGCGTATAGTCACTGTACAATATTACTTAGTTACAGGTGTATAACATAGTGATTCACAATTTTTAAAGGTTATATTCTGTTACTATAAAATACTGGGTATATTCCCAGTGACCCATTCTCAACACTGACTTTGACTAAGATTTCACTTACTACCTGCCTCCCTTATGTCCTTCTAACAGAGGAGTCTGAAAGATGATGCTTCAGGTTTCCAGGTTTTGACATCACTCAGGCCTCAGCTCCAACCCTGTGTCGAACAGTCTGTGAAATGCTTTGCTATTCATTTTCCCCAAGTGTGCAGTTACTTGAATACATGCCCGAAGGTCCCTTTGGGGAAAGACTGGGAGAATCATCACTACTTGCGCTTGCCATGCTGTGGTAGGGTCCCTCCTCCAGGGATCCAGACTCTCCTTGAGTCATTATGTTCCATATCTTAAAACTGGCTCAGGGAGAGAAATTTGGCAAAGGAGCATGACATTTGTTTTTTTAATTGACACAGCTGACGTCATCCTCCTGGACCTTACTTTATAATTTTTTCTACGGTAAAAGCTGAATATTATCCTTGTTTGCTACTCATTTACTTTGTCCTTAGAGATGTGTTGCATTAAATATCCTCATAAATCTGTGTGTATGTCAGGCCTCTTGGATGTCACTCATAATAATTACATCTACCCAGTTTCTGAGAGTAAAGTGCCACCATATGGACTCTATTGTTTTGAGGTCTTGACCCCACTGCTATCAATAAACCTAGTTTTACAATAGCCTTTCCTATTGTTAGCTGGGGTTTACCTGGTGGCCAGGAGGAGTGTAAGGGTAGATCTTAAGGGGGAGTGTACATATTATGTTAGAGGGAGAAGCTTTTTCTTTATCTTCTTACACTAAGAGTGTGCTAGATTTTAATAGAGAAATGTGAGCCACTCTGCAGGGTCAGAAATGTTACACTTTTCAAAATATAAGGGAACATCTACCCATTGTCAACATCCCAAGTGTCAGAGCCCCATTGTTTTCCAACCAGAGTTCTAACTTTAGCACACCAGACCTGCATCAGTTTACCCTTCTCCAGATCTGAGCTACTCTGATTGTTAAATCTTGAGTGCCTGGTCCCAATTCAACACTACCTAGTGTACTCTGTGCTACACTAACCACCAATGATGAGTCTTCATGACTAGCTAGGTGACAGATAATTCTGCTCTACACTTTATCTTCACAGTTAATTTCTCAAGCCTCTCTTGGTACCAATGATTGTGATGGTGTTCTCCTGATGCAGAGGCTGAGACAGAGATTTTAAGATGCAATTATAGATTAAGGATCTGTGGAAGGAAGGAAGAAAAAGAAAGGACTGCATAAAGAGAGAAGTCAACCCGTGATGCAGGCCTAAAAGGCACCAGCCAATCCTATGGGGAATTCAGAATCCTATAAGGTCCATCAGGGTTTGCTGCATTGAGCCAAACTGGGCAGGCCTTCAAACCTCTGCCTGTATCAGTCATTGGTTGCAGGTTGCCTGCCCTAGAGAAGGATGTATGCTGTGACAGGTGGCTCTCTGCAGCTGAAGCAGACATTGAACTAGCTGATGTCCTCATTTAAAGAGGGATCTGGTGGCATATCTTTCAGATACACCACAGCATACAACCCAGGTGGAAAAAAAAATGGGCCAAAGACTTGAGTAAACCCTCAATAAGATGATTTAATACTGTCCAATAAGTCTATGAAAAAAATGTAACATGCTTAGGCATCAGTAAAATGCAAATTAAAAACATAGCAAGAAACTCTCTCATATGTGTAGAGTGGCAAAAAGCAACAACTACAACAAAAATCTGACAATATCAAACGTTAGGTTAAGACATAGAACAACTTGAATCACATGAATTGATTGTAGAAGGTAAAAAGTATAACCGCTTTTCAAAAATTGCTTGGCAATTTCTTATAGTGTTAAACATGTACTTACCTATAGCCCAAAAAATCCATTCTTAGGTAATTTCTCAATAGAAATAAAAGCACATAATCAAAAAGACTTGTATAAGAATGTTCCTAGCAGGAATAATCATAATAACCAAGAACTGGAAAGAACCCAAATGTCTATCATCAAATGAATTATTCCTTTAAAAATGGTGGTATATTCATACAATGGAACTGTATTCAGCAAAAAAGATTAAAAACTTGCAAAATTACAAACTATGTATTGACATGCAATGCTATATGGATGAACTTAGAAACGTTTCGATGAGCAAAAAGAAGCAAAACATACTTGCAAAATATAAAGTGTATGTTATTAAATAGCATCATCAATAGAAGTTCAAGAATACACAAAACTAATGTTTGGGGATACCAACCAAAACAGTGGTTGTCATATAAACGTCTGATTGATGAGAGAGGGGCACAAAGGCACTTCTGGGGTGATGGAAATTCATAGTTTTATGTAGGTTTTGATTACATAAGGGTATATACTTGACTCATCAACGTGTAGACTTAACAGTAGTGTGTTATATGGTGTTTAAGTTATGACTCAGTTTAAAAAAAAAATCACGTTCTTCTCAAAAATGAAAACTGCAAGCACAATTTGTGTAAAAATTATACATCTAGATACAAAGAAGTTGCAATAAGATAATTGGCACATACACATAAAGCAACACAAATAATGCAAGGATCATGTGATTTTAACTGCAGTAAATTCAGTTCAAAAAGACAAAGGACACTATGAAGTAAAATAATAGCATAACACCCGATTATGAATTTAACAAATGTTTAAGCATGATCATCATTGTGCATTATAATATATATTGCAAAAAACAAGAAATACAAGGAAAAGTTTACAAACTTAAAACAGCAGTAGGAAAATTCATTTTATCATACTGAAGTCAATGACCAAACAATGCACAAAAATTGGGAGGACCTGAATTACATAATTGATAACTTGGACCTAACTGAGCTAAATATTTTATGTTCAAGGACCCCTGGAAAGTTTACAAAAAATGCTAATGTTCAAAACCACATCATCATCTTTAATATCACAACAAGAAAATAGACTTAAGCCATTCAAAAAGAGATGACTTCTGACGTGGTTAGCTCTGAAACAAGACTGAGTATAAATCCTAGCTTACTGGCTGTGTGACCTTGGGGCAATTACCCAACCTCTCTGTGTTTTAGTTTCTTTATCTGTAAATGAGGAATAATAATAATAGCATTTACTTCATAAAGACATTGGGAATGTGCAATTTAATGAATATAAAGCACTAACAATAGTGCTTGGCATAAAGTAAACCCTCTGTAAATATTATTATCATCATTATTATTGCCAAGCACCTTATTTACAATAATTGATACAATTTTAGTTAGATAATCCTAGTAAGGAAGAATTCCACAAGTAATTGCAACTATAATGTACCCAACTTCAATTTTTTCTTGTGTCCTTTAATACTCACAAGCTTTCTTTAATGGTGTGTGCTATTTCAAGATTACAGGGGCAATTGGGATAGATTTTGTCTTGAGTGCACTTTTTCTAAAACCTAGTTCAGTGTTTTTCCCATCTCTTGTTTTTTTACCACAAATATAAGGTCAATGGACCATATGCTTCCTAACGGCAGAGTTAGAAAGGACAGGATATTGAAAAATTCAGCCAGAGCTGTTTGTGGCTCTTTCTAGGAACTAAGTAGAAGTGACCATTTAACCCAAGATAGCTTATTCTGTTGTTCCCTCAGAGTCAAAGGAGAAATCTCTACCACCTAAATTCCTTCCTTCATAGACTGGTGCCGGGAATTTCTTTAACTGCAAACACCACGCTCAACATTGCATAAAAAATAAGTCTCAGTGACTTAAATATAATTCATGGTCATAGAGCTCAAAAGAATTGTGACATTGAACAAGTGGCATTAGCTGTGAGTCTCAGTTTCTTCATTTGCAGTGATAACACAAACTTGAAACACTTATTTCTAAGAGGGAATGAGATGGATGCTATAGGCTCACTTGTTGCTGGTTTCCTTTTCCTTTACTTTCTTCCTGGAAACAGTTGCCAGGTTGCAATTGATATTTAGGTATAAATAACTGATGCCAGATCATTCTCAAAGACCAAATACTCATATTCAGAATAGATAGCATAGAAACTAAGTTACTAAAGGGAAAAGGAGAAATGGCTTCTGAAATGGAGGCAGAAAAGCCACACACCAGCCTGTCACAGTCTAGAGAATTGTTTAATAAGAGTACAGACCCAGGGTTCAGAGGGTCCCTGCCCTCCAGCTATGTAAGCCTGGTAATTTACTTAAACCTCTGATATGGTTTCCTTATATGTAAAGTAAAGATAATATTATCGCCAACACTTACTAAATTTTGTGTAAAATAGATAACTTAGTGAATATAAAATGATTAGAAGAGTATCTGGCACGAGATATGTATTTAATCCCTCTTAGCTATTATTAGCAATGCATGTTTCTTCCCAGCTCTGTGTACACAACCAGATTGCATGAAGGGGCCAATTGGTGTATTTGCAAAGGAAAGCATCATTAATATTTTTGTCTGGCACTATATAGAGAAAGAATTCCCAGTCAGCAATCTTAATCTCTCCTCTGGATTTAACTCTAACAAAGCCTTCACTAAAATGAATAACACCTTCTTAACAGATAAGAATCTCGGTTCTAGACCTTGTCTATTTCTACCAACACACAGTAAATGCTAGTTGATAGAATAAATGTATTTGTGAGTTGGTTGTTTACAGTTTCTTGCATTCGAATAATAGTTCAAATTTGAAAAGCACTTATATTCAGATCACATCCTATAGCCTTTAAACTTCCCTTCAAGGCAAGCCAGAGTATGCATTGCTATTGCTGTGATATTAAGGATTTAGTTCCTGAGACAACACAGAGAGACGGCACCTATTGAGTCTTTATTGTATGTGCAGCATTGATCTAAACACAGTATGAGCATTAACTCATCTGGTCCTCTAGCAACTCTATGAAGCAAGTACTGTCATTAACCCCTTTTTGAACAGATGAGAAAACTGAACCATAGAGAAGTTAAGAAACTCAAGTTGTAAAACTACGGTTATGAGTACAGCCCATCTCATTCCAGAATTCAAGTGCTCACCCCTGAGTGAGAAGGCAGCAGGTTCACTACGTTGAAAGGAAATAGGAATAATTAAGTTTTAATTATTTTAAGTCAAAAATATTAGTAATTATAAGTATACTGACCAAGGTGGCTGGCAAACAAAGAATATACTAACTCAGTGGTGTCCTTTTCTATAAGTAATAAACATTTAGAAAATAGAAGACAAAGATCACATTTCAACAAAAGCAACAGGAACCAACAATTAAATAACTCTGGAACTTTAGGGATTCACAAAACACAGGAATAAAATTTAGGACTCTACTGAGGAACGTAAAAGGAGACAAGAGTGAATGGAAGAACATATTTTGTTACTGGATAGGAAAAGTTGGAATTGTTTAAATGATATTTCTTTCAAAACTAAGCAGTGAACATAACACAATACAATAAAAAAGAAAAATAATTATTTTTCCTTTTCCGAACATAGGTGATTTGATTTTAAAGTTCATATGGAAAAATCTATATGTGACAGTAACATTTTAAAGTTTGGAGGAGAAAAATGGCGAGAGAAGACAAAATGTGTGATGAAACTTCAGCAATTAGTTGGATTTTACATTTCAGTCAATGAGAAACAGACCATTAGATAGAATATTGAGTTCTAAAACATTTCTAAGTGAGCAAGAGAAGTGGAGAAAAGAATGAATACCATTGAAACAATGAGCAGCTACCTGACATAGGGAGGTGAGGAGGATGGCTAAAAAAATATCCTCAAACTAAATATTAGAATCCTAATATGTCTTATTCTTTCCTTATGGCTTACATGAAAAAAAAATACTACTCCAATGAACACAATAGGTAAAACTTAAAGAATGAAACAATAAAAATCTAAGAGAAAAAATAAAACAATTATTAAAAATATCATTTAAAATTAAAACAATTATGAAAAACTTTGGTTATGCTAAAATATCTTTTGTAATTACCAGTTGTAAACTTTAACTACAGGGGCTTTTTTCTTACAGGATATATTTAAGAATTAAAAGATTATGTAAAATAACATTCCTGCTTTCTAATTGTTAGCAATTCTGCTTCCATCACCTATGAAACATCATAATTATAATAATGAAAATCAGAAAAAGAGAAGAGGCCTCTGTGATCATAAGGGCCCAAATGCAAGAATGAACATTTTGCTAAATTTGATTACATCAAAATATAAAATATTATCCTTGTCCAAATAATGTACATCAAGTCGAATACAAACATTAGAATGGGGAAATTGTTTGCCACATATATAACTGTGTTAGTTCAGGTTATCATAACAAAATACAATAGACTGGGTAGCTTAAACAACAGAAATGTATTTCTCATACTTATGGAAACTAGAAGTCCAAGATCAAGGTGCCAGCCAATTCAGTTGCTGGTGAGAGGTCCCATCCTGGCTTACAGAAGGCCACCTTCTCACTATGTCTTTACATGGACTTTCCTCAGTGCATGCGTGCACTTAGTGAGAGAGACAGAGACAACTCTCTAGCGTCTCTTCTTATAAAGGCATTAATCTCATCATGAGGGCCCCATCCTCATAGCCTCATCAAAACCTAATTACCTTCCAAAGTCCCCATGTCCAATTGCTATCACATTGGGAGTTATAGCTTCAACATATGAATTTCGAGGAGACACAACAATTCAGTCCATAGCAAGTTTAATTTCCTTTAAAATCCATTGAAAAGTTTTTTAAGCAGCCCTATAACAAAGCGTATTGAGGACCTCAAACATAAAGTTACTGAAAAATATATGAAAATGTCATATAAACATGTTAAGGGATGTTAATTCAATTAAAGAAATGCAAACTGAAACTTCAGTGTGCCATTTTTTACTTATCAGTATGGAGTATTTCCAAAAAGTATATGATATAGAGGGAAAATGAGTGGATAATCTTACATTTTGGCTATAATGTAAACTGGTGCAACCAGTTTGAAAGGAAGTACAGCAGTATTTGCCAATATTTAAAAGTTGATAGATAGAATATATCTAATATCTATATATCTCAATTCTCATTTATAAGGGCTAATTTTGAGACTTTGTTACATCAAATGTAAAGCACCTAGTACATTTTCTGGTCCAGGTCAAGAGAAATACTAAAGATGACTAGAAGGCAGATAACAACTCCATGTGCTGTTCATATAGCTAGTTTACAGTTGAGCAAAGTGAGAGGGAGAAAGGTCTCTGCCTTACTATAGTTCAAACCATATAGTGGTGGTAAACCCTCAAATTCAAACCCGGGTCTGTTGATTTCAAATATCATACTAAATACCTGTATAAAGATTATCATTAAACGTCATGATAATAACTGGTTGAAGTTATTTTATCAGCTATTTACTACTCCATAAAGCCACCCCAAAACCCAGTGGTTTGTTTCTCACATTTCAGTGGGTTGGCTGATCTCAGATGGGCCTTTATCCTTCTGGTCTTTTCTGGGTTCACTCATGTAGCTATCATCATCTGGAAGCTTTACTGGTTTAGGCTTGATGTGGCTTTGTCTGGGCATCTATATCCACCTTATCTCTCATTATTCAGTGGCCTAACATGGGCTTCTTAATACTTAACAGGTAAGTTCTAGGACAGCAAGTCCCAATGCACAGGTAGTTAGTAAGCCTCTGCTAATGACACATTGGCTGAATTCCCACTGGACAAATTATGTCAGATGATCAAACCTAGAATCAGTGTGGGAGAGGTGTATGTAAGAGTGTAGATGGCTAAAAGACACACATCAGATGAAGTCTGAAATAGCCTGGGGCAAGCCTCAGCAACCTAGGGCCTGTTTTTGTAACTAATGTTTTATTGAAATATTGAAAAATAACCACACCCATTGGTTAAGTACTGTCTGTGGAGGCTTTTTTTGCTAGAACAGCAGGGATGAGCAGTTGTCACAGAGACTATCTGTCCACAAAGCCTAAGATATTTACTACCTGGCCCTTTACAGAGAAAGCTGGCAAACCTAGGAGGCCCAGGAGGTGGTGCCCCAAACCTGCATCACATAGTACCAAACCAAATATCCATACAAAGTTCCATTACTAAAACCCTTCCCCAGTCTCCACCTACCTCCTCCCCACCTTTTTTTTCAAACACCATAACTCATTCTTGTTCCATTCATGAGCACTATTATTTTTAAATGTTATTACATCTTTATTTCACTAGGTTTTAATCTTAAAATGGTGCTCAATTTAAACTATAATTACTGTAGTTGGGAATCAAGGATTATACAATCACTTTACAACAAAGATGCTTACAGGTATTCCCTGTGGTACTCGTGACTTGTAATTCTGAATGGAACTTTTAACTTTGGAACAATAGACAAACACAATGAGAGAGCACTTTGGAGATTCATTTTGATGTTTTGCACTAAGCTTCCTCTAAATAGCAACAGGGCTTCAGCAAATAAATTACCTCCTTTCAATTGTGCTCTGGGTCCTAGTAGACAAGATGCACTTAGAGGAGAGTTTATGAAAGGCTCCAAGAGACTGAAAGCTCCCCTGCGCTTTCCTGGAGTGCTCTGTCGACAGTGTAGTGACTGGAAACTATAAAAATGCAAAAGTCATTTGTCTCTTAACAGCAGCAGTTTACTACGGCATCCTATTACTTATTAAATCATCAGCTCAATAAAGCATAGATAACCCCACTCTAGTACACACTACAATGTAGTAAGACTTAATGTTGCTACCTTTCTGTTCACCTGATAATAATCAAGACCTAGCTAAGTCCTTACCTCTCCTCTAAATCCATTTTTTGTTGCCCACAGTTACCTGTATAAAAGGTAGCCGAAGATCATGCTTGAGCTTTGCCATTTATTTCCATTCAATCTTTGGAAAATTAGTCTTACTGCTCCTTGTTTTTCTGTCTATGGAATAGGAAAAATACTACTTATCTTTTAAGGATGTGAAGGTAAATACTTAACGTTCCAAATAACAACAACAAAACATGGCCTTTGCACAGGGCTGGAGTCTATAAAGATATGTGAGTTTCTAGCACCCCTCTGTCTTTTTTATTTTTGTAATTTTATAACATTTTCCCATGTCTATGTTACTGCATATCTTTTTTGGTGCTTTAATTATTTAACACAATTTTTTACATGTCTTCAGATTGTGGCATTGTGAGGTTATAGATTATTGTTTAATTTATCCTCATAATTGTCACCGTACCAGGTGAGATATATCATAGGTACTACATTGTTTATGGAGGGAGGGAAGGAAGGTAGAAGGGAAGAGAGGGAGGGAGAAGGAAAGGGTGAGGATTGTATGGATTCTGGAAGAGGGAATTTGTGGATTATTAATGCAAGTGCCCATAAATTTGTGCTTCTGTTGAAACAGAGCTGCAGTTGGCAAAGGAAACTGCAGACTGATCAATATTTTAAAGGGATAGATGAATAATTCTGAAGAAACTTTTAAATGACTTTCTAACCTTCCTAAAATTCTGGGACTTAATCATCCATTTTAAAAGCTCTCTTTTCCTGCCATAGTTCAGTGTTTTAAAAAATAATATTTGGGGGCTTCCCTGGTGGTGCAGTGGTTGAGAGTCCGCCTGCCGATGCAGGGGACACAGGTTCGTGCCCCGGTCTGGGAAGATCCCACATGCCGCAGAGCGGCTGGGCCCGTGAGCCATGGCTGTTGAGCCTGCGCGTCCGGAGCCTGTACTCCGCAACAGGAGAGGCCACAACAGTGAGAGGCCCGCGTACTGCAATAAAATAAAGTAAAATATTTGGTTGGGAAGATGGAATAAATACTCAACTTATTGGCAACTGAAATGTAAAAGCCATTCTTATTCAGGGCAGAGGCTGCCAAAAAAAAAAAAGCCCAAGAGGGTAGACCTGGCCTTTAAAATGTGACCTGTCTTCTGTGCGAATTCCCATCTCACCTCAATATTAGCAGCCCTTCCATGTTGATCCATTCACAAAGGTTGATTGATCAGTGGTAGTCTAGACTACTCAAAATATTGTCACTAGGTCTCTCCTCCCCAGAAGGCCCTATGGTGTCTCCAGTTAAACTTTCCCTACTCAGGGTGTGAGTACAGAGTTATGATCACGTTACCCCTCTTCCATGTCTCTGCTTTCTATTGAGGCTAAGCTTGGCTCACAGAACTAGCCAGTTCTCCACTTCTCTTGCTCTGCTGAATTCTTTCCTTTGCTTCACTGCTATTTGGTCCATTATGCTCATCCCTTCTGTAGCCTTTTGTCATTTGGGCACCAACCACACCTAACTAGCACTGTTGTACATATAAATTATCATTCAGCTCTTTCAGTCTGGTGTCCTCTGCTGGGCTCATACCTGAGTCTAGAATCTCCATCTCACAACAATCACTAAGGACTTCACTTAGCATCAATAGGGTGACCATATGATTTGTCGTCTAAACAGGGGCACCTTCAAGAGTAAAATAAATACTTACTGGCTTTGTCAGGAAAGTGTGTGTAAAACAAGTCTATCTGGGAAAAGCCAAAGGTGTCACTCTTGCTCAGCCTTCCAGATCTGTCAACTACATCTCACCTAGTCTCTTTTCTGGCCATCTGGATACCATATAGTCCGCCTTTCAGGCAGTTAAACAATGCGTCACCTCCACACATAAAAGCTTCTAACCAATTGCAATGTGCACCAAAAAAATCTCAGGTCATCAAAATCTATACTAGGTTCAAGCAGAGGGAATTCGATACATGCAGTTGGATACCTGGGTGAATGAATTGCACAGGGAGTGGTAAGGCAGCCTAGAGATTAGGAAAGAAGTTACCACCTCTCAGGATAGAGGCATGGGAGAAGACAATGTTATCAGAGCTCGGCATTCATGGCTTTGTCTATGGAGTGGGTGCTGAAATTACAGGGAACAGAGGTACTGGCAGAGATGGCACCTGGAGACAAAAGAAAAGGGACAGATACTCGGACTTCTTTCCTATTATCCTCTGATTTACTGCCTATGCTTCCACTGGGTGATGTGTTTGAGTTGATTTGTTTGGAAATATTAAACCAGGAGACTAGCTGTTCTTCACATTCAATGCTCTGCAATTTAAAATATCACCGAATATCAAGGCTACAAGGAACAACAATGATGACCTAGCCAAATCACTGAATGGACACTTCTACCAAGGGAGCATCAATCCAGTATGACTGATTACCTTAGAGAAGTTATCTAAGAGAGTATTGATCAGCGTGTCTGCCAGGAGGCATTCACTTTGGATTGTCTCAAGTTCTTCAGTGAAGTCTATCCTGGGAGATCCTGCCATCATCCAAGAGATTAGAGATTCTTGATCATCACCAGGGAAATGTGTATCAGCCAGGACAAAACACTGACATATTTAAAGTCTTTGGGAGTTTTGTTTTAAGGTTGCACACAATGGCAGCATATGTTAAGTTCATTGGCTTTGGAGTCAGAAAGTCCTGGATTTGTATTTCAACTTTTTCACTAACTAGCAATTTGACCTTGGGAACTTTTAGATTCCACTCTGCTTTAACTCCCTCATTTAAAAAATCAGAATGATATACAGCAGAAACTAACACAACATTGTAAAGCAATTATACTCTAATAAAAATGTTTCAAAAACTCAGGATGTTATTATGACAACCATATAAGATTCTTGAAATTATTTACTAAAATAATACTTAGAGAAGTCCACCACATAGGTTTACAAATGCTAGCTTCTACTGTTATCTTTAAAATTATTTTTAGCCATTCTTCTATTAACGGAAATAGGCTATCCTCAAATATACTGAAAATTCTGTTAATACTGAATCCATGAAAGCAGAAAGAAGGTTAAATAAAAGATATCAAAAAGAGACAGTCAGGAATCTGAGTAAGCTAAAATAAATGAGAGAAGTATTAGTTTTAGAAATTATCGTAACATTCAGAACCGCTCTATACTGTGAATTTTAAACAGAAATGAGGTGAAAATGTCAAATATATATTAAAGAAAAAGAAAAGAAAAACAAATGTACTACAAGTCTGGTTCCTTATGCCAGCTTCTACTATCAGAGCTGGTATAATTATTTCAACCTTTTTCATCTTTGAGCATCTTTTTCACTTTTGTTAATTTGTAATAAACTCTTTGGTATAATCTCTATAATTCTGTATTACAGTCCTGAAATACCAATGGCGTTGTCCTTATTCTTGGATAAGAAAGGCTTTATGTGGACAGGGCAGAAGAGAAAATAGGGGCTCACTTTTTATGACCTCCCTTGTCTTCACTTCTCTCAGATATTCTGATCTTTCTCATACTCAACTGATAAATATCAATAGTAACCACCTTTTCAGGGAGAGTTATGAAAAATTATTTGAAATTACTTTAGAATGTTCCATTCTCCTAACCATACTGAATATGTTATGAAATTAAACAAAACTGAATACATAGGATTCTGTGAGATCCCATATACTGTATCACCTGTGTGGTAGAAGGGATTAGACCAGTAACAAAATGTAGAATAGGGCTTCCCTGGTGGCACAGTGGTTGAGAGTCCACCTGCTGATGCAGGGGTCACGGGTTCGTGCCCCAGTCCGGGAAGATCCCACGTGCCGTGGAGCTGCTGGGCCCATGAGCCATGACCGCTGAGCCTGAGCGTCCAGAGCCTGTGTGCCACAACGGGAGAGGCCACAACAGTGAGAGGCCCGCGTACTGCAAAAAAAAAAAAAAGGTAGAATAGTATACTGAGCACTAAATTGGTAGTTCGAAAGCTTGTATTCAGTCTCTGTTCTTCCACTTACTATGTGTAATTTGATAAGTTTGTCCATATTTTCAGGACTTCATTCTCTACTTAATCTTCTATAGGAGTAGAGATTTAGGTTGAAAATCTCTGAAGTCTTTTCAGAACTAAAATTGTTTCATATATGTATAAATAATGAAATGTCTTCAGGAGGTGGAATTAGAGTACATTTTTTTCTTGCTTTATACAGTTTTTAAACTTTTAATGACAAAATGCTTTGCTTGTATGATTTAGAATACACAGTTTTTAGAATTCCAATTTTGATAATAGCAGAGTAGGTTTTATCAAAATAAATCACCCACACACAGAATTATAAATGCTAGAAAAATATTTTTTAAACTATTCTAAAGTAGTAGAGAATGCACACAGGTAGACAGAAACAGGAATAAGTCATTTTCTTGAAAGAAGGGAAGCCCCCTCATTGACATCCATGTTCATATAGTTTTGCTTCATGCCCCCATAATAAGGGGGTAACAAGAGACTAAGCACAAGTACACAGTGTTATTGTCTTGCATTAGCAGGATGGAGATAAGAGGTGAGAGAATGAAAATTGGGGTGGAAACAAAATAAAGATGGCGCAGTGGGGTAATCACAAAATTGTATACAGAAAAATCTCCCAAGTCCTTGGCTGAACATTGAGCTCTGAAAGCATGCTGGGTGAGGGTGCAGAGGGGATTCAGTGGCATGGGAGCACCATGATATACAACAGTCAAAAGCCAGAGAAACATGAGAAGGAGGTTTGGTTACTGCCAACTAATGCTGTGGGTAACAGTTTGAAATTTAGTCCCTCCTAGTTAGAAGGGCATGAAAAACACCTTGGACTTCACAATGATTTGCCTTAACAGAGCTGAAATTCAAACTTCTATAAGTTCAAGCTCAAGGTTATCATCTTGTAATTTTACTGCTTTCTTTTACACATATTAACACTTCAGAGGAAAATAACAGAAGTAAAAGTATCTAAAATGTGTTCCCACAGTATTCAGTAAACAATAAAAATTAGTAGATATATGAGGAAGAAGAAAAATAGGACATATTGTCAAGAAAAAGGAATGGACTATTGTTACACACAGTGTTATTATCTTGATGTAGCCAAGAAATGGAAATCCTGCTGCCAGGATTTAGGATTGAGATTGAATTGGGTGAGAAGGGGCATGTGTGATCAGAAGTAAGCAACACAAGGGATTCTTATCATGCTGGAACAGTTTTGCATCCTGACTACATACATCAGTTGAAACAACTGTACCACAACAGTGGGGTATGTGATAATGGGGGAGGCTATCCATGTATTGGAGCAGGGGATATATGGAAAATCTCTGTACATTCAGTTCAATATTGCTGTGAATCTAAAATGGTTCTAAAATATGACATATTTTTAAAAGGTGAAAAAGAAAAAAATTCCCATTGTTAACATCATACTCAATGGTAAAAGACTGAAAGCTTTCCCTCTAATATCTGGAACAAGACAAGGATACCTACTTATACCCATTCTATTCAATATAGTATCGAAAGTCTTAGCCAGAGTAATTAGATATAAAAAAGATAAAAGTCATCCAAATTAGAAACAAAGTAGTAAAACTTTCTTTGTAGATGACACAATCTTATAACTAGAAACACTAAAGATTACACACACACACACGAACACACACACACACAACTTTTAGAACTAATATAAATGAATTCTGTCAAGTTACAGGATATAGAATCGACATACAAAAGTCAGTTGTGTTTTTACACCTTAACATTGAACAATCACAAAGAAAATTACAATAGCATCAAAAAGAATAAAATATTTTTGAATAAACTTAACCAAGGAGATGAAAGATTTGTACACTTAAAACTATGAAACGTCACTGAAAGAAATTAAAGAAGACACACACACAAAAAGAAAGTCATCCAGTGCTGATAGATTAAAAGACTTAAAATTATTGAGATGTCAATACTATCCAAAATTATCTAGAGATTTAATGAAATTCCTATCAAAATCTTGAAGGCACTTTTTGCAAAAAAAGAAAATTCATCCTAAAATTCACATCGAATTTTGAAAGACTACGAATAGACAAGACAATTTTGGAAAAGAAGAACAAAGTTGGAGGTTTTACATTTCCTGATTTCAAAATTTATTATAAAGATACAGTGATCAAACATATGGTACTAGTATCAAGACACATATATAAACCAATGGAATAGAATAGAGAGGTAAGAAATAAACCCTCACATGTATGGTCGAATTATCTTTTCCAATGATGGAAAGAACAGTTTCAACAAATAGTGTTGGAAAACTAGATATCCACATTCAGAAGAATGAAATAGGACTCTTTATCTTACACTATCTACAGATATTAATTCAAAATAGATCATAGACCTAAACATAAAAGCTGAAACTATAAGACTCTTAGAAGACAACATATGAAAATCTTTATGGTATTACATTTGGCAATGGTTTCTTAAATATAGCACTAAAAGCAGAGGCAACCAAAGTAAAAATAGATAATTTTGAGTACATCAAAATTAGAATCTTCTGTTCATCAAGGACATAATCAACAGAATGAACAGGAAACATAAGAAGTGGGAGGAAATGTTTGCAAATCATTTATCTGATAAGAGGTTAATAACCAGAATATATAAAGACAACTTACAACTCAACTACAACAAGAAAATAATGAATAATCCAATTAAAAATAGGACAAAGGACTTGAATAGACATATCTCCAAAGAAGTTATACAAATGTCTAACAAGCAGGTAAAAAGATGTTCAACATTGCTAGTCATTAGGGGAATGCAAATAAAAAGCACAATGAGATATCACCTTATACCTGTCAGGATGGCTACTACCCAAAAATGAAACCAGAAAATAACAAGGGTTGACAAGAATGGTTCCTGTTTGTGGAAATGAAAAATGTTGCAACTGCTATGGAAAATAGCATGGTGGGTCCTCAAAAAATTTAAAATAGAGATACCATATGATCCACTAAGGCTACTTCTAGGTATATATCCAAAAGAATTGAAAGCAGGACTGAGAGAGATATCTGCATGCCATGTTCGGAGCAGCATTATTCATGGTAGCCAAGAGGATGAAGCAATCCAAGTGTCCACTGATAGATGAATAAACAAAATGTGACATATACATACAATAAAATATTCTTCAGCCTTAAAGAGGAAGGAAATTATGACCCATGATACAACACTTAATACAACACATGATACAACAGCTTAAACTTGAGGACATTATGCTAAGTAAAATAAGCCAGTTACAAAAAAGAGAAATATAGTACAATTCCACTTACATAAATTTATCTAGAGTAGTCAGATTCATAGAAACAGAGTAGAATGGTGAGAGCCAGGGGACAGGGAAAGTAGGAAATAAGGAGTGGTTGTTTAATCAGTGTAGTTTCAGATTTGTAACATGAAAAATTTCTAGAGATCGATTATAAAACAATGTGAATATACCTAATAACATTGACCTGTTAAAAACAGTAAAGATGGTAAATGTTGTTATGTATTTCATCATGATTTAAAAAGTGTTAAAGCAGAAAATAAAGTGAAATGAAAACCACAGACTAGGATAGGATATTATAGTATATTTCTTTGAAAGACTTCTATTGACTTCCTTTGGTATATAGAGAATTGATATAAATAAAAAAGAAAAAGAAAACACAATAAAAATGGTCAAACATCTTCAAAATGAACTTCACCCAAAAGGATATAGGAATGCCCAATAAGCACATAAAAAAGTGCTCAACATAATTAGTCAACAGGAAAATGCAAATTAAATCCAAAATGGGATACTATTTCACACCTACTAGAATGCTGGCAAGCGTGTGGAGCAAATTTTATTTTACTCACACTGTTTTAAGGCCTACTCAGAGAAATAGCATGCTGTTCTTAGTTCTAAATTTGGAAGATGAAAATTTAATCTGATGGAAATCTTTCATCAGATTAAAGCATCAACTCACTTCAGTTTTCTACCTTCGTTCTGGCAGCATTCCCAAAGCTAAATTGATATCATCCTCTTCTCAAGCCCTGCAGCTTTGAGAATTAACTGTTCCTGCACAATTGTCTGGGTAACCCAGCAGCCACCCTTTCTAGTGGCTTTTCCCTTGCCCTGAGGTGCCCTCAGGAAGAATGAGCAAGCTTTATTTGGTCATAGTCCTGTATCCGCCTGGTCAAGGTAGAGGTTTTCTCATAGTTTTATACTCTAGTATTATTTTCCATACTACAATTAGGAATAATGCAGGTTTTGTGGATTTGGCCATGTCATGGATTTGGGTGTGTTGCCCTGAATGCAGCTAGGTAAATGTAGGGCATGAGAAGTATTTTTCTGTATGCCAGACACTCTGATAGGGATCAAACACATTTCGTTTGGTTTTATCCCAAGTCTATGAGGTGGGTATTTTTACTAAGTAACAGAGACATTTAAATGCTTTTACTGAGCTCACCTAGCTGGGTCTGAGCTGAGATTTCAGCAGAGTTCTATGTGACTCTCCTACCATCGTGTGTGTGGTTTTTGTTTGTTTGTTTTTATCACCTATTGAAGTAACTGATTAGAGATAAAAAGAACCCAGAACCAGGGAATAAGTAGGGGTCATCAGGAACCTAATAACCCCAACCAACAGACTGGAGGAGAAGGAAGGAAAGGGTGGTCGGCAAGGAACCGTGTGGATCTATGGAAGGAAGCAAGGGATTTCTCCCTGTATCAGTGGCATAATTGTTTCACTGAATTGTTATTATTATGGTAAAGTCTCAGTACTTGTAGTTAGGTAAATCACCACACACGTAATACTATGTATATGGACACAAATATTGAATCCTACTAATCATCAGAGTCAGAATAGAAAGGAGGTTTGAATCAGACTATACTAGCTTACTTGGGGTTTGTGAGAATTTCACCAGGGATTAAGTAGCTTGTGAATTTTTAAAATCTGTCTTTCTGCTCAACATTATCAAACTGTAATGATGGAGAGGATTTGGGGGGAGTGAGGGAGATTTAATGAAGAACTTTAACTTGTTGAGACTTTATTGAATTAAAATATACATGCCACAGTATTTACCCTCAGAAAGTGTACAACCCAGTGGCCTCTTGTTTCACAAGTCTTTTGCAGCCACCACCACTATATAATATCGAAATATTTTCATCACCCCAAAAAGAACCCTCCTACGCACTGGCAGGCACTCTGCATTTGTCTCTCCCCCACAACCCTTGGAAATCATACATCTGCATTCTGTCACTACGGATTTGCCTATTTTAGACAGTTAATATAGATAGAATGAAGAAATGCATTACCTTGTGTCTGGCTTCTTTCCCTTAGTATGCTATTTTCAAAGTTCATCCATGGCTAAATAATATTCCATTGCATGAATACACATATTTTGTTTATTTATTCATCAGTTGATAGACATTTACATTGTTTCCAGTTGTTGGCTATTATCAACAATTCTGCTATGAACCTTTCTGTGTAAGTTGTTATGTGGATAAGTTGTCTTGTGGGTACGTTTTATGTTTTCAGGTATCTTGAGTTTATGCTTGGACTGGATTTTCTGGGTCATGTGGTATCTCTATATATTTTTGGAAAAAAACCAATTGTTTTTCAGAAAGACTATACAATTTTACATTATCATCAATGAAGCATGAAGGTTCTAAAATCTCCACAAACTTGCCAACACTTAAAATTGTCTTTTTATTATACACAAACTAATGGGTGTGAAGTGATTCCTCATTGTAGTTTTGATTTGCTTTTCCATAACAACTAATTTTATTTCAAATGCTTATTTGCCACTTATATATCTTCATTGGAGAAATATATATTCAAATCCTTTGTCCATTTTTTTAAAAATGTCAAGGTAAAATTCATAGGACATAAAATTAGCCATTTTGAAATGAACAATTCAGTAGACTTTAGTACAGTCACAATATTATATGACCACTACTTCTATCTAATTCTGAACGTTTGAAAACATTTTCATCACCCCCAAAGGAATGCTCATACCCATAAAGCAGTTATCCCATTTCCTACTTTATACAATCCCTTAGAACCATAAATCTTCTCTCTGTCGCTATGGATTTACCTGTTACAAATAGAGTCACAGATATAGAAAACAATCCTATGGTTACTGGGGGGGAAAGCAGGGGAGAGATAAATTGAGAGATTGGGATTGACATATACACACTACTGTATGTAGAATAGATAACTAATAAGGACCTACTATATATCCCAGTGAACTCTACTCAGTACTCTGTAATGACCTATATGGGAAAAGAAGCTAAAAAAGTGTGGATATATCAATATGTATATGTATAAGTGATTCATTTTTCCATACAGCAGAAACTAACACAAACTTGTAAATCAACTAGACTCCAGTAAAAATTTTTTTAAAATAACATTTCATATAAATGGAATTATACAATACATGACCTCTTGTGTTGGCTTCTTCCTCTTAGCATATTTTTCCCCAACATTCATCCATGTTGTAGCACATTATCAATATTTGATTCCTTTTCATTTGTAAATGATATTTCATATATATATATACACACACACACATATATATAAAATAATTTGTTTATCCATTCATTAATTGATGGATATTGGATTGTTTCTACCTTTTGGCTCTTGTGAATAGTGTTGCTATGAACATGTGTGTACATATATTTATTGGAATACCTATTTTTAATTCTTCAGGGTATATACCTAGGAGTGCAATGGCTGGGTCATATGGTAATTTTATGTTTAACGTTTTGAGAAACCACAAGACAGTTTTCCACAGAGGATACAACTGTTTAGATTTCCACCAGCAATATATGTGGGTTCTAATCTCTCCATATGCTTGATGACACGTTAGTTTCAGTGTGTTTTTTATTATAGCTAGATTCTTTCTCTCTCTCTCCTTTTCTCTCTTTCCCCCCTTTCCTCCCTCCCTCCTTCTCTCTTTCTTTCTTTCTATAAATTTTTCTGGTTAAAACATACAGAACAATATTGAATAGCAGTGACAAAACACCCTTGTATTATTCTTCATCTTAGGAAAAACAGCTTTCAGTATTTCACCTGTAAATATGATATTAGCCATGGATATTTTTCATTTTGGGGGAGATCCCTAGTTTTTCATCAAGGAAGAGTGTGGGCTTTTGTCAGATGCTCTTTCTGTCATTTGAGAAGATCATGTGCTTCCCCCCACTTTGTTCTATTTTTGTGGTACATGACATTAGTTGATTTTCCTATGCTTACTTATTTACATTCATTACTTACATTCCTGGGATAAATTCCATTTAGTCATGGTGTATAATTTTTTTTTTGGTGTATAACCTTTTTAATACACTTGCATTTGGGTTGCTAATATTTTGCTGAGGAATTTTTTCATCTATATTCATAATGGATATTGGTCTTTATTATTTTTTTGTCTTCTATTGTCTTTGTCTGGTTTTGTTATCATAGTAATATTTGTCTTATAGAATGAGTTAGAAGTATTCTCTCCTCTTCTATTTTGTGGAGGAGTTTGGGAAGGATTGCTAATAATTCTTCTTTAAATATTTGGTAAAATTTACCACTGAAGCCATCTGATCCTGGACTTCTCCTTGTTGAAATGTTTTGATTACTCATTCAATCACTGTAATATTAAGACTTTGTAATAAGTCTATTCAAACATTCTATTTCTTCTTGAGTCAGTTTTGGTAACTTGTGTGTTTTTAGGAATTTCCCCATTACATCTAGGGAATCTAATTTGTTAGGCATAGTTGATAATAATATTCTTTTATAAACTGAATGAATATGAGAGATGCTAAGTCAGCTTAAAAAGGATTTCAAAAACCTCATAATATCACCTTGAATTAAGGAAGGAATTTATAGAAAGGATGATTTAATTGTCTAATATCTTTCTTAGTTTTGGTGAATAGCTCAGGGCAAATGCTATTTCCCTTTCTTTAAGAAACTGTATCTATTTTTATTTCTGTATTAAGCTAGGCTATCAGTGTATTGAACCATGCTTCAGGAGAGTATCTGGGTCACATTATTGCAGGCCAACACACGATTGCTTTTATTCCATTAAAATTTACTGGTAATTCCCTATGTCTCTAGAGATACTTTCTCTAAGATCCAGTCACTTGAACTGCATTCTGATGTTGTGTAAAAATACATTCAAAGATATTGTCCACTCTGTTTCTCAGTGTCTTTGGCTCAAGGACTCGTAGAATATCTTACAACTTGGATTTAGTTCCAGTAAAAAAAAAAGTGTATCCAAAGACAAAGTGAACTTTTTTCTCTTTCAGTACATTCAAACAACATATTTTCCTTTTTGCTTTATATGCGAGAAATTCAGGATCAAATTCACTGCCCCATATTGTAATCTGCTCCACCCAGATGACCAGATACAACACCCCTAAGATTTAATAAATGTGTTTTTTATTTTGTTTTGTCTTGAAATATATAACCTAGAAATAGGTAAATCTAAGTATTGCAGTTAATTGAAGGAACAATCCAGACTAACTTCATCATTTTACAGACTGAGAAACACATGCAGAAAGACTTGGTTTCATCCAAGTTTAAGCTTGAGTCATTTACTGTTTTTTTTTTTTTTATTACATTTACACTCTAACTTGCTTTATAAAATAGAAACAGGGTGCTAGGGATGTATATAGATACATGGAAGACAAAAATGGAACTATCATTTATCAAGTAATAGATAGGTTGCTAGGTCCTTGATAAACATCATCTTTTATTCTTTATTATAAAAATGCATAAAGTAGGAAACCAAAGTCTAGAGAATGTATCTCTTGAAAAAGATCAAAAAGTTGCATAATTTGAACCATAATTTGTTACTAGGCCCATCTGTATTTAAATTTTAACTTTTTCTAATTTATGTAGTGACATATAATAAAAACACAGTGCAACAATATTGGGACTATTAACTTAGAATAAAACCTCAAGTCAAGTTTGACATCTGTAAGTCTGCTGTTTCTCCAACCTCTTTCTCCCTTACAAGCTCTATGACAAAAGGTATAAAGACTAAGATCCCTTCCCAAGCATCTTTGCATTAAGGCATTGGCAGATTGGCACCAATTTTGCAAGTGAGATAGGCAATAGTCTACATCTTCACTTTCTCCCTTTTCATGTTTTGAAGACAGATATTGCAGATATGTTGGCTGGAGCTACAACAACCATATCACGACCATAAGAGAAAGGCAAAGAGTACATTGGCTCTAATATTGCTGGGCTACTGACCCCACCCAATGGCCACCTACCTCTGAATTTCATTTTACATGAGAACAATAATTATCTCATTGTTTAAGCCGTTGTAATCAAGTTTTCCGGCACACTTTTTTTTAGCTAAAATATTCTGAGCCGATACAGATTATCTCATCAGGCCACCTCTCAGATATCATAGTCAGATTGCAAATTTATAACACACTTCAGTTAATTTTGTACCTGAATTCCTTAAAGTGAATTGGATCAAGAAAACCCCGGTGCACCTCCCGGTCTGCTCTTCTTTTCTCTCCTGGGACTTTAAGACTATTTTCTCTGGATATGCCACTACTTCTAAGCATTAAACATCACATCTGTTGGGGCATTTCTGGGACACTCAGAGATAGTTTTTGCACTTTGTAGAATAACAGTCCCATATAAAGATCCACTCCCAATACCAAACTTTAGATCACCATTATCTCTTGCTTGAGCTACTGCTACAGTCAACTAACTGACCGACCCCCACCCCCCACATTCCTACCTTCCTCCAGTGTGTTATCCATACAGCAAAAGTAATTTTGAAATAACATATTAGATCTTCAACTCTCCTGGGCTTTATATCCTTCAGTTGCTTCACACAACATGCTCCAGAATGTCCTGTATCTTGAACTACTGCCTCCTTCCTTCATTCATAAACTTTCACTAGAATATTAGGTATGTCAAGCTCTGCCTTATCTCAGGTGCTTTGTACTTTCTCTTCTCAGTGCCTGGAATGTTCTTCCTTTGGCTCTGCTCCTGGCTGGACTTTTGTGGCCTCTGTAAGCAGTTCTCATCTCCTTCTATTAAAGAAAACTTCCCCGAAAAAACAGTTTAAAGTATTCTTATATTTTTCTGTCTCCTGGGATCCTGCTTATGTCTTTTTAAATACCATCATTTATAATTATTTTCTTTACTTCTTCTTTTTATTGAAATATAGTTGATTTACAATGTTGTGTTAGTTTCTGGTGTACAGCAAAGTGATTCAGTTATACATACATATATACATATAATTTTTCATATTCTTTTCCATTATGGTTTATCACAGGATATTGAATATAGTTCCCCTGCCATACAATAGGACCTTGTTGTTTATCCATTTTGTATATAATAGTTTGCATCTGTTAACATCAAACTCCTGATTCATCCCTCCCCTGCACCTCCTCCCCCTCGGCAAACACAAGTCTGTTCTCTATGTCTGTTAAGTCTGTTTCTGTTTCATTTGTGTCATATTTTATCACATATAAGTGATATCATATGATATTTGTCTTTTTCTTACTTACTTCGCCTAGTATAATAATCTCTAGGTCATCCACGTAGCTGCAAATGGCATTATTTTATTCTTTTTTATGCCTGAGTAATATTCCACTGTATATATATATATATATATATATATATATATATATATATATATATATATATATATATACTGCATACTCTTTATCTATTCATCTATCAATTGACCTTTAGATTGTTTCTATGTCTATTTTCCTTACTTCTTTATTTGTGTAATATCTATGCCTGTGACTGTAATATAAGTTCCACAAGAAAATGACTGACCTCATCTCATGGTGTTACTACCTGTAAGAATAGAGCCTGCACATAGGAGGCACACAATAAATGATTGTTTAATGAATAATTAAATTGTTGGCTGATACTATCAGACCAGTGAAATAGAAATCTCTAAATGGGGACTACACAGAGCAGGGGGTAGTGAGAGGATAAAGATATACCATAGTAATTTCTGGAGACTCTTTTTATTAATTACCAAACTAGACATAATTTTTATTTCCTTTTCATTTTCCAGCTTTTTAAGTTTCCATCTTTCTTGAGGTGTGATTGACAAAAATTGTATACATTTAAGGTATACAGTGTGCTGTTTTGATAAAAGTATACCTTGTATAATAATTATCCCCATCAAGCTAATTAATATATTCATCACCTCATATAGTAACCATTGTGTGTGTGTGTGGGGGGGTGAGGACAATTAAGAACAACTGTCAAGTATACAATATATTATTATTAACTATAGTTACCATGCTGTATGTTAGCCCTCCAGAGCAAATTCATTTTGTAACTAAAAGTTTGTATTCTTTGACTAACATCTGCCTATCTCTCCTACTTAACCTCCAGCCCCTGGCAACCAGCATTCTAATTTCTGTTTCTCTAAGTCTGACTTCTTTTTAGATTTTACATGTAACTGATATCATGCAATCTGTGTCTTTCTGTGTCTATCTTATTTCATTTCACATACACTCAATTTTAACTAGTGTAATAAAATGCACCTACTATCACACATTCAATTTTATTAATGAAATAATCTTCTTTATGGGATTTTAGATAGTGCCAAGTGTATGAGTTAAAGTTCTCTAGAGAAACAGACCAATAGGATGTATGTGTCTATATGTGCATGTGTGTGTGTGTATACACAGAGAGAGAGAGGGAGCAAGAGAGGGAGAGAGCTAAAGAGAGAGAGAGGTTTATTTTAAGGAATTGGCTCATGCCATTGTGAAGCCTGGTGAGTCCAGAATCTGCAGAGTAGATCAACAGGCTGGAGACCCAGGGAAGAGTTAGTGCTACAGTTTGAGTCTGAAGGCAGTTTATGGACAGAATCCCCCTTTCTTTTGGTATATCAGTCTTTTACTATTCAGGCCTTCAACTGATTGGATGAGATCCATCCACATTGTAAAGGGTAATCTGCTTTACTGAAAGCTACTTATTTCAATATTAGGCTCCTTTTTAAGATACCTTTACAGAAATATCTATAATAATGTTTGAGCAAATATCTATATACTGTGGTCTAGCTAACTTGGCACATAAAGTTAATTATCATAGCAATAAAAACAATAATGGTAAATTAGAGTGATTTTCTCATCCCTCCTTCCCATTTCTCCAGGGCCTAATAAGAATTCAGTTTTTTACAGAATCTAAAACACTGGAGTATTACTAAAGAAAGAAGGAAGAAGAGAAGCTAGTGAATCAAATTGTAATTAGTTTGTAATTTGATGTTAGTCTATACCTAAATGGTACCCCTACCATATCTTTACTAGTTAATATCCTTGCTCTTAAGTGGATTGGATGTGGGCAGAATAAATACAGCATCATTCATTTAAGGTGCACATGATGACTTCATCCTGTCCTTAATTTTCTTATGATAGGTGACAAGAAACTATCACTTATTTTTTAATTTTAAAGAGAAAGTCAGGGAATGAATTATGATGAAAGTATGCTCAAATATAGAATTTATTTCAGTATGTTTTCATGGTATTCTGTAAGGACCATCTTAAGAAATTGGTTTAGATATTTTCAATCCTAATTAATATTTATTAACTCTTATCCACTAAGATACTAATAATTCATTAGAATTCTTAAATTAAACATTATTACTTTTATAAAAGGAAATTGGGAGCAGGTTGCTATCAACTCCTAGATGAGGAGAAGAAACACCACATCTGAGCGTAGCCAAGAAGGTGAGTCAATGTTCATGAGGAAGTTGAAGAGTAAATCAAGCCCAGGAATATTGGCAAGTAGTAGGTGGTCCAAGGAAATGATTGTGAAGAGTACCACAGCTCCTCTTGAAGGATGGAAACCTTGTCTAACCTAGCATCAGAAAACTCCCACACTGATGTGTTCTGCAGTTGCACTGAAAGTAAGGCTTTTCTTACAGAATTAAAATTGGTAAAACATATTTTGTTTGATCTGCTGAACATACAGGAAAATATCGTTAAGGCAATATTACTACCAGGCTGTGAAAGTACATTACCTTTTAGTTCAAAGTAGGTTTCAAATTTTATTGTTTTTCCATTTGCATCCTTGGGCTAGTAAAGCCCTGTGGAACATAGTTTTGGTAATGTAGTACCAAGTAAGCATTCCTGAAAATATATTTGCTTTGAACTTATAAATAACATTGAAAATAAAACCAACACAGGCCATTAAAGTTGATATATCCTGGACATATCTCACCATTTGGTATGCAGTAATAAAAAAACAGAAAACGACTAAAGATTCAAGACACTAAGGCTTAACAAAAATATCTAGAGACAAAACTGAAATTAATGCTTTCAGTAAATCCAAAGCATAAAATCCTGGGCTAACAAGAGTGATGACTACCATGTGATTGGAGATGACTCTGCTGATGGAGAAGGTCTGGCCATTTCAAGGCTGTCTGTGAACAAGGACCACCTGGAAAAGGAAAGGGCTCCAGACCAGGGGTTCTGAACATGTTTTTTTATCTGGATCTTGGGTGTCTAGAGAAGACTATAGACCCCTTTCTTTCTCAAAATAATGTTAGAACTAAGTAAACACTTAAGATAGTAAGGTTATTGAATGTATGATAAATATAATTATCAAAATATTAACATAAAAGCAATATAGACAGCAGAATATGTACTTCTTAAAGTATGAAATAGCAATATCTAGTGGTGGGTATAATAAATAACATAATAGCAGAGTAGCAATGAGAATAAAAATCTTGAGATACCTGCATAATTTGTATAATGTGATTTGATCTTATCTATCAATATAAATTAGGTAGCAAAGCAATGTGCGTGCTCCTGTGGTTAGCTGTCTGGGTTCATAATAAAAGGGCAAGCTAAATTTCCCTTAGAAATTTTACTATTTTAAAAAAAAGAGTTTTTTTTTTTTTCTTCTCCTATTTAAAGTCACAAACCCTTTGGGGGTCTGTAAAGTCCAGTTTAAGAACTTTTACACAGTAGCTGTCAACCTTAACTTAACATGAGAATCACTGGAGAATTAAAAAAAAATACTGATGCTTGATGCACCCTCCCAGAGATTCTAATTGTATCAGTCTGAGTTTCAGCCTTGACAGATAGTGGAATTTTATAGGTACACGTGTGTGTGTGTGTGTGTGTGTGTGTGTGTGTGTGTGTAACTGAGTTCTTTGTGCTTCTGGAATAACATAGTATTTTTAGTGTTGGCAGTATTATCTGTGAAATAAACACCTATTCGTGTCATTTTCTGCATCCTTAACAACTTACCAGTTTCCTTCACAATTCGTTAACAAAACAGCCTTGAATTACTTGTCATTTCAGCCATTTGAAAGTGATTGTTTCTTCCATTTTAAAAGATGAAATGCTGTAAGAACTTACATGTACTTTAAATATCATTTGAATTAAGATATAGTTAATTTCTAAAAATGGCTCTCTAAGGAGATTTGCTGGTGGGATTTCAGGGTTTTAATTTTAACTTAAAAATTCAGCTGGGAAATAGTTTTTTTTTTTTTCTGTTTCTGTGAGCTTCTTTCCTCCATCACTGCAACCATCTTGCTCTTAGAAACGACTTCTGCACTATGCTGCAATTGCGTTAACTTGTAAATCTGGTTAATCAATATGTGTTGTAGGTGCAATGATGAGGAGCGTGCACGTGTTCTGAGAGCACAGAGAAGGGGCAATCAAGGGGAAGCAGGGTTGGAAGATGAGACTTGGAGGAAATACAGGAGTTAGCAGACAGATGGGAGATAGTTGTGGTTTGGTTTAGGAGAGAGCATTCTCGGAGTAGGGGTAAAATAATTCATAAAACTAGAAGTAAGGAAGAGCAAGGACCCTTAGAACTGAAATGACTTGGAGTATCTGAAATTTAGGTTTTGGAATGGGAGCAGTGACGGAGGAAGCTGGAGAGAATATAGATGATACCTCCTTGGCCAACATCCTAAGGAAGTTTAGACTTGGTTCTAACAGCTAGAGGAAGGTATTAATGAGAAAATCACTATGAAGATAAACTAAGAGAAACCAAGCAATGTATAGAAAATCCTCATCGTTCTAGATGCTGAGTGAGGGGTGTGTTTGAAGAAAGAGGTATCGGTCCAATCTGTGAAGTAAGTGAAGGTCTAAAAATTTCCCAATAATTTTAACAACAAGGGGGATACTGCAAACATGCAAAAGATAGTTTTAACAAAGTATCAATACTAAAATGCTTTATTAAAACAAAGCTTATCTCTGAAGGGGATGAAGGAGGCTAAGTCAATAGCTGGAGAAAATGAGAACTTGAAGAAAGGTTTATATGAGGGAAACTAGTAGATTTAGCTAGGAAGGGAAAGAGGAAGTAGAGAGGGGATATTGAAGGATAGAGAAAAATGATCCTAAAAGTAATGACATGAGTTCCTAGGAGGTGGGATATGAAAACATGGAATGGGCATTGCACACATTCCATTTCCTCCTTTGTGAAAGGAAGAGAGTGACAAAGGTATTTGCTTTGTACTAGCAAGGAGTCTTGTCTGGCATCTCTGTGTTTCTCTGGGAATATAAGAAATGATGTCCCTCTTTTGAGAATGATGGAAGATATATTGGAGTTGAAAATAAAGGGTGATGATGAGGACAGTTGGAAGGTTCCACAGAAGGACTGAAGGTCCCGTGAATTAACATATATATCCTATTTCATCTCATGCAAACCCACCCTTGCTCATTTATCTCCTGCTCCACTGATCTTAAGTCCTCTATTGTGGAAGTTCCTTCTCATGGTAAGTCTTTGGCCAGGACTTCCCCTCTGCCTATTATAATTTAAAGACAGCTCTATCTAAATTAGAAACCTGCCTGTATTCATAGTATACTTTTTAGTTCCTTCACATTTCTAACAATTTGTAACTATTCATTTATCAGTTTATTTATGACTTTCATAAAAAATAAACCATTTTATTTATTTATTTTTTTTTTTTACCATTTTAACTCCAATGTCTAGCCAGAGGCTGGCATGATGTAAGTGATCCAGTATTTGCTAATCATTGAATAAAGTAGATTCATGGCTGTACTAGCCAAAAAATGCTGACTTTAAAAGATGTGATTATACAAAAACTAAAAGTGGAGGAATCCAGAACCTAATTTTAGACTTAGAAATGTAAAAGTAAACAGAGTAAAGTTAATCAAAATAAATAAAAATGGAAAATAAAATGTACAAACATATCGATCAAAAAATAAATTCAAGAGCTGATTCTTAGTAAAATTAAATGAATCAGGTACAGTTTGACTGATTGGATACACAAAACTAAAACAAGAGACTTCTGGAAAATGAGAAATAAGAAAGGGATATAACAATAGATAGTGTGGAGATCTGAATATCATTGGCAAATAAAATGTATAACTCTTTGTTGTTAAATTTGACAATCCCAATGAAAAAGATATTTTTTTTTTCCTCAGAACATATAAATTGCCCCAATTGTTTCAATAACTGGTAGAAAAGCTGAATAGGCAAATAATTATGAAAGGAGCTATAAGTGTTTTCAAAGATTTTCTTCTTCAAAATGCTCCAGGGGACTTCCAAGCAAAGCAAAGAAGTGAATCCAGTTGATTTGGTCTTCACCTTTTTTTTTTTTTTCCCAATTGCTCCTTGAAATGAATAATGGAATATAAAAATCATCAGAAACATGCACCAGTACTGTACAACTGTAAAGAACTCTCTCCATAGTCTTAAAACTTAAATTGTTAAAATTATAGTGAAGAGGGAACACAAATGAGTAAAGGTCCTGCCCCCAAACACCCAATTGTACAAAAGTCAGTGTGTGGGCAACAAGAAGAATAGATCCTTGTAAAGATTTACATGACCAAGAGAGAGGGCTGAGGATAGGACAAATGGTGGGGAGCATATTGTTCTTAATTGAGGAGTCTTACTGCTGGAGCCATACTGATAATGAGTCTGCAGTGGAACCTTCTTCACAAGGTTTAATTGGCACGGGCAGCCTCATTGCTACCTGGCCTCCAGCAAAGACATCTTCTTTGCTGGCTCCTAATGAGGTCACTCACATGAGGCAAATGGTAAAAGCACACTGATTCCTGGCTGCTCTATCAAGCAGACAAAGACAATACTTGAATAAAGAGCTGAAGGTCTGTGTTCCAAGTTGCCCTTCCTCCTCAATCCAAATTCATTTCCAGACTTTACAACCAGTTCAATGAAATATTTGAAAAGGACATTAAATTTGATCATAGTTTTCCTTCTTATATTATTCTACATGATTTAAATATAAAAAACCTTATTTGTGAGAACTCTTTTAGTTATTAGTGCTGGAAACCCAATGAAAAGTATCTTAATGCAAAAAAATGATGTAATTAGCATGCAATTGAAAAAACCATAGGCAGATTTGATTTTAATACCAAATCTATGGTGGGGCATGGTCGTGATGGGAGCTCAAATATTATTAATAGTACCAAGACTCACTAAATTGTCTTTCATTGTTGTGCATCTTTATTTTCTTTGTGGGTTACCTTTTATCTTCTGCAGATAGATTTTTCCATTTGTCTTGGGAAATGATTCCATGAAGCCCCAGTTTATGTCTTTCTTCAATGTCATAATGGTTCCTAACATCCACCTGCAATGGGTTATAGATCCATACCTGTAAAAATTCCTGTGGGTAAGAGAATGGAGCCCTCTTATTTTTAGTCAGTTTTATTCAAGTACCCATCCTCAGGCCAGAGAGAAGAGAATACGGATGACTTCATGCTTCCCTCACAACAGAGAATGAGGTCTCTCCCATAAAGGAGACATTGAGCTATTAAAGGTAAGAGGGTTGTGTGTGGGCAGAGAAAATTAGCAACCCTATTATCAATATGCTATCACTGTTGGCATAACTGTACTATTTTCAAAAGAAAGCATAGCTGTGTGAAGGTAAGATAGTAGAGAAAAAACATGTATACATATATTTAACATACAACTATAACAATGACATTCCCCCAAATATATTCTGAAAAAAAAAATAACTAAGAACAGATACTATAGAAAACTTCTAATTCAGCAAGGCAAGTGTCATACTGTTTTTGGAGGTCACTTCCAATTTAGATTTTTTTGTTGTAAGCTGGCACACACACACCTGCCATCAGTAAATTCTACACAGAGAGTAGGACCACATGTTGAGCTAAGCCAGTCACCATCTTCTGGAGCAAAACTCCAGGGACTGGGCAGGTTGTAGCTCAGTGGTCACCTGAACAAGCAACAGACTCAGTTTCTTTGTACAGAAATTAGAAGAAATTGGAGGGTACTGTGTGGATGAAGAAGTTCACTATTCTGCTCACATAAGCATGCTCATAATCCAGGTGCCATCTTGGAGAAGAGAAGAAAACATGGTTAGAAACTTGAAAGATTAGTCATTTTACTTAAATGTCCAGTAATGATAAATCACACTATATTTATTGTATTGGACTAACATTCAGTGATTTTATTTCTTTTGCTACCAGCAGTTGGAGATTCATGAAAACATTCACATCTTTTACAGAATATGAAGTAACTATATTTTCTATACTCATCAGTATTATAACATGAGAAGTCTATGTATTTTTTAACTCAACTATAAAACTCAAAAAAATAGTTATATGGAAGGCATAGTATGAAATTAGGAAACTTTAGATGGAAAAGAAAGCATTTTTGTCAAAATGATTTTAAACTCATGGAAAGTGATAATTGCTGCAGTGGATAGCAGATTGAATAGTTAATAATAGTGAAGTAGTAAAAGAAAAAAAAATGAGAAAATTTCCTAGATTTCTAGGAAAGGAATAAAAACAATAAAAATTAAGAAAAGATAAAAACATAGCTTTGAGCCAGAATATAGATTATGGAAACTTTAATCAAGAATAATGAAAGAGTACTCAAACATTAGAGGTGACAAAATGAATATAACAATAGACACAGAAGGTGTTTAAAGTATAAGTGGATTCAAATCTATGCTAATAAATTTGAAAATCTCAAGAAAATGCATAATTTTCAGCAAGATATTAATTATGTAAATTGATTCAAAACAGTAGAAAAATTGAACAGATCAATGAAAAGGAGACAATTTAAGACTGTCAAAAATTACCTCAAAATATGTCTATTTTAGGCAGCATTTTACAGGTAAGTGCTTTCAAACATTTAAGTAACAAATTATTTACATGCTACACAAATCGTTTCCAATCATACCAAAAAACAAAAAAGCAAAAGCTTGAAAGTACATTTTTGATACTAGCTCAATCATTTTAGCCAAATACAGCATAAAAACAAAACTTCACTCCAGCCTTATTTACAACTTTAAAATGGAGAAAAGTTTAAAATTTTCTAGCAAAATACAATTGGTAGTACATTTAAAAACTAAAATTCCATAGCCTAGCTTGGTTACAGGAAGAAAAATGTATTTAACATTAGGGATTCATTAACTTAGTATATCATTTCCCTTGGCCAAATTGTTTTTTAAAGTCTAATAATCATTTAGAAAGTTTCTGAATTGGTGGTCTATATTATTATACATACATTCTATAATCCATAATATTGATCTGTAATAATCCATATTTTTTTTAAATTAAGCATTAAGAAATGTATTGTGAGCAAGATTTACATGTGCAATGAAGTAGAAGTTTGTAGAAAATATTCTAGGAGTTCAGAATTTTAAAACTTGCTTTGAAATGCATGCAATTCAAAATCACAGCTATATCATTACAAAAACTGACTTTGGCACTGCCACCTTCACCTCTTTGGCTATTATGAATCATCTAGGAGACCAAATGCAGCCTTATCTCTTTCCTGGCACTGGGGTGAGATTTATTAATCGTGACTATGTTTAAATAACTAGGTATTTGCATTTTAGAATGTGTCAGCTGTGTTGAAAGCTATTTATAGCATTATGCTGATGGACTTAAGGACACAGGGGTGAGTCTCACATGAACTTTATCACCATCATCATCATCGTCGTCGTCATCATTATTATTGTGCCACAGGTTTTCTCATCATTATCCTGGGTCAAGATTTAAGGGACAGCATTTGGGCTTAACGACTTAATGATGATTTAGCTGGAGTAGAATAACATCTCAAAACAAGTCATATTTCTAGTTGAAAAAATAATTATTACGTTCTCAAGTTATTTTTGGAATAAGCTGTAAGGGAAAAAATACCCAAAATGTGTAAAATTTTTAAGCATTCTCATAGTGTTTTAAATTTTACATTGGACTTTACCATGGATTATCTTCACTGAGCATCACTACAACCCAATGGCTAGACTAGGCAGGATAGGCAATTTTAGACCTACAGTTTAGCTGATGAAATTAAGACATGGAGAAATTAAGTGACTACCCTGAGGTAAAACCCCTAGTAAGTGGCAGAAGAGAACCCAGGTCTTCTGAGCTTTTGTCTAGTTCTAAGAAACAACTCAAGGTGGGGTGTCCGTTGATAGCCACACCATTGTGTTACTCCCCAGAACTCAGGGAGTCAATACTGCACATTAACAGGAGATAGGTTGTCATTTACAATGGTGGAGAATTACCCCCTGACTTCACTTCTCTAGGTTGTCATTTACAATGGTGGAGAATAACCCCCTGACTTCACCTCTTGTTGTAATCACTATGAATTCTTTATAACACACAGAGTAAAAATTCAATCTCTATTTCTCTCAGTTGCACTAAATCTGACCTAAGCCCCTGCCTACCATATTGACTGTGCATATGTCTCACTCCCTCTGGAATCCCCCCTAATAGGGGCTACCAATGAACCCATGAGGTACACATAGGTCAAACAAGAACATATTGGCTTTCATCCAGAAGATAAATAATTTCTGATGTTTTGACTTGAATCGTATTCCACCCAAATATGTTTAAGTCCTCACCTCAAGTACCTGTGTATATGACCTTATTTGGGAAAAGGGTCTCTACTGATGTAACCAAGTTAAGAAGAGGTCATACTGGAGTAGGATGTGCTCTTAATCCACAATAACTGGTGTACTTATATAAAGTGAGGAAGAGACACACAGGGAGAACACCATGTGATGTAACAATAGAGACAGAGATTGGAGAGTGATGAGTTTACCAAACAAGGAACTTCAAGGATTACTAGGGACCACTGGAAGATAAGAGAAAGGCATTGGACATGTGGACTAAAAATGCCGGCTGCCATATCAGTAAACAAAGGATGCTACATCCATCAGCCACTACAGTCACCCTGATGGTGCACCCTGAGGGGACTCAGGACGGAGACACCTGGGCTGCCCACTGCCAAGCCCACAGCCACTGCAGCCACCCAAAACCCTGCATCCTGAGGGGACTCAGGATAGGAAAGAATGGGATACTGGCCCCAGATAGCTGAGGTGCATATCAAAGGAATTATTTCAATGATCCCAGACTCTTGCATCTTCCCATACATAAAAAAAGTTGTAAAATCATTAACTTGAAGTTATCTGGTTTTCTTTAATTGACTCATCTTTGGATGTTCTAACAACCTGGTCTTTGTTGCAAAACTCCTGTATATCATGACTTCTCCTTTACCTCTTCGTAACAGTCCCTCCATGCTATCTGAGAGGCTGCCTCCCAGGCTTGAAGTCCTGAGAAAGTCCACTGAATAAAACATAACTCTCAACTTCTAGGTTGTGCATTAATTTTAGCCAACAGACAGATTCTCCCTCAAGTCTTGAGGGAGAGCATGGCCCTGCTGACACTCTGATGCTGTACTTCCAGCCTCCGGAACTTGAGAAAATACTTTTCTGTTGCTTTAAGTCACCCATATTGTGGAAATTTGTTAGAACAGTCCTAGGAAATTAACACACCCAATGTTGAATCATCCACACCTCCCATTTTTTGATTGGGTTACTTGTAGTTTTTGCAGAATGTCACTATTGAATGTCACTTAGCTCTCTTAGGGACTCAGGTTTTCCAGCCTAGTCCTCATGGGAAACTGACTCCATAGTCTCCATGTCTCCATGTTTAGCTTGGATCATGGTGCCAGTGGCAGGAATTACATTTTTTAGTTCTCAGCAATTTTATTTCCACCTGCAAATATTTTCTTATAAGATGGGGGTAACCCAAGAGTCATCCATATTACTCTTCATCCTGGAAGTAGAATTTTCCACTACAGAATACTAGGACAGTCTAACGAGGCCTCCATGCTCATAAGGAATTTTCCCTTTATCCTTAAAAGCAATGGGTTGATTACTAAATTCTTCCTTCCTGGATGATAAATATCTATAGGCCAGAGATTTGAGGGAGGAGGGAGAGGGGGCTGTTTTGTTCAAGGGGTGCTTTGTGGGTGGGGAGATACCTTTCATTCCATAGTGGTGATGTAACTTCTAAGACTAAAGTGAAATAAAACTTAAACCAATAACCCCTTATCTTCTGTCTACACCTAATTCAAGTTTATCTGATTATAAATAAGACAAATTATGAATAAATAATTTAAATTATAATAAATAATATAAATTATAAATTCAGATTTATCTGATTCCCTTTTCATTTGAGTTTGAGTCGGATTATGGAAGCTATTCTAACAATGATGACTTTCACTGAGGGGGGGCGAAACAAACAAAAAAATAGAAGGGCATTGAACAAATACACCATTAGACTCATAAATTATGAAAATTATGAGGCACCTTGTTAGTTCTCAATGAAATTTTAATGCACAAATGGATAAAGGGATAAAGAAGTAAAGATAGAAATATTCATAGATGGTCAGGTATTTTCCAACCCCTTGCTTTTGCTCTGTTCTGTTTTGTTTTTCTTTTCCATTTGTTTTTTGTTTTAATGTCTTCCCACCTACATTACAAGTCCAGATCCTTAGTATGCTATTCAGGACTTTTTTATAATAACCTGGCTTACCTCTCAGCTTCAGTATCAGGCACTTCTACCTGCACTTCACACTCCAACGATCCTAGACCACATGCATTTATATGCTTCTTTCAAAGAATTTCATTCTGCAGTGCATCTGCTCTTGCCTGGAAAGTTTGTCCTCATCTCACTGACTTCTATCGACCTTTCAGGACTCACCTCAGGTGATACCAACTGTTGAAAGCTTGTTTGATTCTCGTCTTCCAAACTGTGCTAAGTGTATCCAAGAAGAGGAAAAGACTGAAGATTCCAATATGGATTTTATTATGTTCTGTAGCACCTCTCAGAAGATCAAATGTTATTAATGAGAATGAACATTTTTCTTATGCTTTTTGACATTTGTATTTCTTAAAAAATGTCTATCCTTGTATTTCCCCCAATTTTTTTTCTTCTGTTTGCACAAATTTCCATCTACTCATAAAAGTTATTCATATCTTTGGACATATTTGCACCCAATCTTTCATATATATTATATATATTTTCCAGGCTTATGGTTTATCATTTAACAGATTCACACAATTTTTATTGTATGAAAACATTTAATATAGTAAAATCTATGGATATTTTTCTCCACTATATATCATTTTCTTTAAACTTTGAAATTCTTTTTTTTTTTTTGCTTTTTGCATTAGCTCTTTATTTTAAATTTATTTTGGTATACAGTTTGGAGGGCATGATGATCATGTATAAAAATTTAGAAATGTATTGTAGGCCTTGTTTTACCATCTGGGATAAAAAGCCAGGGATTGGTTGTATTTTAAAAACTGTTTCATCATCAGAATTTGTTTTTATTCTTCCAGCACCTGAAAAAATAGCACAAGATGATGAAATGAGCAATCACAGATGCCTCAGCAGATTGTATCATTTCCATATATGGCTATTATTTCCATGAACAAATCTATAAAGCATCTCTTCTTTAAATGGGGTCCATGGATCTTGGATGACCAGCATCAGCCTCATTCAGAAAACTTGCTGGGCATAAAGATTCATGAGTCCCACAGAATTACTGAAATAGAATCTTTGCAACTTGAGATCAAGCCTTATGTAAACTCAAAGGTTAGGATTCTCTACCGTCACTATAAGTTATTAAGAAAGGTAGTTTTTGCTTTGATTCTATTTGCAAAAGTCTAGCAACTAACCTGCCTCAAACCCTAAATTACCTGTGTCAGTGCTTGTCACCTGTTTTCATCCTGATGTTTGGTCTTAGCAACAGGAGTAATTAGAGTAAAGATGGTATTCACCAACAAACAAATGCTGAGGGTTATCAAAAATATTTCCAAAGCAACCACTATAAATCTTTGCCCAGCACCATATATATTTATTTTATTTTATTTTTTTTAGTCCTCTGAATGCAATACCAAATGAGAATTCCTACAGAGTTTTGAGAGATGGCAGCATCTTCTGAAGCGACTAACTCTTGTTTGAATGTGTGTTATCGGGCAATTATTTTGCACCTTAAATGAGTTATCACACTTAACTATTACTTCAATCCTTTATGGTAGGTGTTTTTTGTTTCTTCATTTGTTTGTGTTGTTGTTGCTTATCCCGCACAGTACAGCCCTCAGGATCTTAGTTCCCTGACCAGGGGTCAAACCCATACTCCCTGCAGTGAAAGCACAGAGTTCTAACTACTAGACAACCAGGGAATTCCCTGAAGTGTTTTATTTTAAAGTTTTTGCAAATGAGGAAAACAAGCATGGGGAAGACAGAGTTCCTTGGCCAAATTCACAAACTAGAGAGTGTCAGAGCCAAAGTTCAAAGCCAAGATTTCTGGACCCAAATCCAAGGCATGCTCTCTTGAGCATGGATGCCTGAGATGTACCTTTTCCCAGATATGGGAATAATCTGCTATGAGTCAAGCATTAGGAAATCATGCAGGAGCAAATGATTAAGAGAAAGCAGGGGAAAGCAGTTAAACAAAAGATGAGCTGTTTTGCTCTGGAGCCAGGTAGCCAGAGGCATCTTAGGTCTTCTGGAAGGTGTGAAGCCAGGAATCCTCACCTGCTTCCTTGTGACCCCCAGTGGTGCTTCTTTGTCCTCCTCAGTTAATGTAAACAAAGACACTTTGACCCTGTTCACTGTCCCACCCACAGGAATTCCAAAGTATTTCCTACATGATGATTCTCAAAATTTTCCCCCAGAATTAGACAAAGAATACAAATCATTTTTATAATGTAATAAATAATATTTTTGTGTAATCTTCTAGTTATGCATAAGTAAATAATATTTATGTGTAATTAGTTTGCAATACAAGACCTTTCACATGTTACTTTGTTCAATTCTTACAACAGTGTGTTGAAGTCATGATTGCTCTCATCTATTTCCATATAGCAGATGAAAAAATTGAAATTGAACATGGTGGGGGTGATTCTTTCAAAGTCAATGAAGTGACACTAAGCTTGAGATTGGGTCTTCCTGCTTCAAAGCCTTTGTCCAGTGCAATTTCCCCTACATTCCCAGTCATTTCTGCTACACACCAAGAGCTACAACTTACTAACCAGCTGTTAAATGATGGAAGGACTATTCTTGTCTTTCTTAAAAGGTGAAAGGCTATGGTATTCATATGGAGGTTTAAATGAGAGAAATGCAGCATAAATAGGGTTATTGAAGGGATGGATAGCAAAATGCTGTATAGACAATCCTTGCACAGACAGCTGCAACCTTCAGCTGAGGCAGAACCAGCACTGTGATGTCAGAGTTATTTTGTAGAAATAACAGTAATCAAAACCAACACACAAAACCATCAGCAAACACAAACTTATGCTTGAGTTAAAACAGGAGAACAGTGTGCCTACCCACCAATCAGGGGCTGCAACTGAATTAAATGCTTTTTTTTAATTAATTAATTTTTAAATTGAAGTATAGTTGATTTACAATGTTGTGTTAGTTTCAGGTGTACAGCAAAGTGATTCAGATATATATATATATATTCTTTGATTCAAAGAAGAGTCTGAAAATATTTTATATCCCCCTTCTTATTTTAAAGAACTATAATTTATTTCCCCAGTTTATTTATGTTTGCTACAATATCAACTTTATTCTCATTTTAGATTAATGCAATCCCAAAATAACATGACAATTTTTGATCTTTGGATACCAGATCTCTATTTTAAAAGGGTGTGTTAGTAATTTATTTCCCACTAAATCATATACATTTAATGTAAAGTCAATATCTTAAAATCTGTGAGCTATTAAGTTTCACATTTCTGATTTCTCTCAATACGATGTTTCTTAAAGCCCTATTTCTCTGTAAATCAGGAATTCTTTTGGATAAAAAAAATTCTGTTTAAAAATTTTGAAATATATATATAAATACACTCATCTGAAAACAGGAATATACAAGTTACTACACATAAAGCCCGTAGAAGAATGCCTGTTATGTAGAAAGTGGCCTATATTTACAGCTACTGTGTTTGTTGTTGTTATGATTATTACTATTATAATTTATGTTATTGTTATTTTTAATCTCTCTACACACCCAGCTCTAGCTACTAGGACACTTGTTCTTTCTTTAACTTTTTAAAATAAAAATTGTGTATATTTTAAGTATGACATGATGGTTTGATATGCACATACATAGTAGAATGGTTACTACAGTCAAGTTAATGAACGCATCCATCACTCTACATAGTTGCCATTTGTGTATATATGTGGTGAGAATATCTGAAATCTCTCAGCAAATTTCTAGTATACAATATAATAATATTAACTATAGTCATCGTGCTGTACAATATTATCTCTTAAGACTAAATCACCCAGATTTATTTTTAATTCTGTTAAGAAAATATTTCCAACCCATAACTGATTTGAATGTAGCTCTTGCTTCAGTAATAATCACTCACGCTTGCATTGGGGTTTTATAACTTACTAGGGACATTCACCAATATGATCTTTATTGACCCTCTCCATGAATGCTTGAAATATGTTTTCAGTTGAAATGTATATTTTATGCATGGAAATTGACCTAGTTAGTTCAGGTGAATCGTATAAGTTCTCCAGATAGAATACTGGAGAGCTGGATGTGAATGGGTGTTTCTTTATTAAACTTGAGTGCTTTTCTCACTGTATTAGACTACCTCTAACCTTAAACCTTAAACCTTAGCTTTAATGCACTTGAACTTTCTGCCTTTCCACATAAAGGTATTTCTTCTGGACAGAGAAAATGAACATCAGAAAGAGGTGAGTAGCTCTTCTTTCTCTCCTACATGTTATAATATTGAATCTTTGACTTCATCTGGTATCTCTTTCATTTCCATTCTTCTTATTAAAAACATGAAAAGGATTATTTGTGGTCTGTTTTGCTATTCATATAGGTTTATGTCACACTTTTTATTCATTTCATTTTGAGTTTTATTTCATATTTCCGTCGCTTCATAGCACATATGACTTTACATTGGAAAACCCAAAAAATCAATATAATAGTAACGCAATGCTTTCAAAGATGTGCTGTCGGGAAATGAAATTGATTCATCCACTTATTCAATATGTATGAGTCCCAGTTGGATGTGTGACAGTGAGGAAGAGGCAGCGGTAAATCAGGCTCTTCTCTCAAGAATCTCATTGTCTATCATGGGAGGTGAGAAGTTCATACTCCAGAGAACTGTAGTGCAAGCTACAGGACCACCATCTAAATGCCATGAGATTTCAGTGCAAGCAATTACTCTCAGCTGAGAGAACAGTGCACTGGGGTTGGTCAAGCAATGGATGGAAACGACATGGATATGTGGTTATAGGGTGGTATATTCCAGAGAAAGGGAACAGGATGGGAAAACACAAGAACAGAATTGAGCATGAACAGAGCACAAGAAAAATGCTGTTTAACTGAAACAACAGGGCTCAAGGGAAGCAGTAGTGGAAAGTAACATTTGAAAAAAAAAAGTGGACCTGAATTTTAGGGGAATTGAATGTCTGCCTAAGACTTGTGCATTTTATTAGCAATAGGGAACTAGTGGAGGTTTTTGAGTAGAAAGATGCAATAATAATCAAAGATCCCCAAAATAAATATCAATTTTACAGAATTGCTTACCATCAAGTAGGGTTTCAAGTGTGTAGGGTCAGGCCACTCAAGGTGGCTATTCTCTTGCTCTCTGTACATTCCCTGCCTGACCAGTGCCTGCTTCACCTCCTTCCTATGCACAAGACTAACTTTCCTACATACTTGCCCCAGGCCCCAGCTAGTGACTGTTCTTATCAAAGGGGTGGTGAGGGGCGTGCCTCTCTGCTGGTTTCCCGGTAACCAGTGAGCCCACCTGAGGTCAATTCCTCCCATAACTGTCAATCTCCCCTTACCCCCCCAAGGAGTGAAAACTACTGTCCTATCCTGTCCCACCGTAGGAGGCACGGTAGGGTGTCACTCCAGGGTTGGCTTCAGACGTGTAAGCTCCCCCATCCATTAAACCATTATTGTCTCTGTTGTTGACTCTGGGCTCTTTCTTCAGTCTTGAAACTGGGCAAGTACAGGCCTTGTAGGCCTTCGGGGTGCAGACCAACAGGGTGCATGAATGAGACTCCAAATCCAAGGTTCATTCTAGAAAACATATAGATTCATTCTAATAATAAACACTTCTATTTAAATAATGTAATAGGGAAATCAAATAATTTTCAACTTTCTATATCAACATAGACATGAGTCAACTGTACTTGTATGAGAAAAAGGGGTTTAAATGAAAGGTCTTTTTGTACCTAAATTATAGACTGTTGGTGTACTACTATAGAATATATTTCTTTGCACCATATTTATTGTCTCATTGCCTCTCTTCAGTTAGACCATGAGATACTTTAGAGCAGAAGGCACATCATATGTCTTTGTAGCCTCTCCACTAACCCAGTGTCTGGCATCTGGTACACGCTCATTAAATAGAGAACATCTGTCACCTCAGTTCTCTTTTAAAGCTGATTGATCCCCCAACCCAAATCAGAGAGATCTCTGAGCGACCTACTCTGTTTAGAGTAAATTAAGAAAAGAGATTTAGCAATGTATATCACCTATCAGATTTTAAAATATGTAATAAAATGATAAATGGATAGTGTATCATTTGTGCAGAAAAATACAGATGACTTCAAACTTATAGTGTGTGTTTACATGATCTTTTTCTATGTTCCTCTTAAATACTATTTTTTTCTACTTTTTGTCACTTCGGAGATTTGAACAATGCTGCATATATGTTTTATGTATTAAAAAAAGACACATTTAAAGGAGTCTTAGGTTCACATTATAATGAAGGGAAGCTATAGAGATTTCTCATATGCCTCCTGTCCCTGTATGTACCTACCCTCTCCCATTATCAACATCACCCACCAAGGTGGTACATTTGTTATAATTGATGAACGTACATTGATACTTCATAATCACCCACAGACCATAGTTAACAGTTCACTGTTGCTGGTGTACATTCTACGGTTTAGACAGATATATAATGACACGTATCCATGATTATAGTATCACACAGAATATTGTCACTGCTCTAAAAATCCTCTGTGTGCCACCTATTCATCCCTCCCTTTCAACCTTGGCCACCACCGATCTTTTTATTGTCTCCATCATTTTCCTTTGCTTATTCAATTTCATATTATGTGAGTCATAAACTAATGGATTTTAGAGCAGATTCTATGTATCCTTTTCTGCGTTTTCTTTTATACAATTGTCATGATACCATTTCCTATTAGGAAAAGTGAATGCTAAAGAAAAAAAAATGCTCTCTGATTTTTCTTGAAAGCTTCTGTGGATTTTAATGAATAACAAATACTTGAATAGGAAAAGAATAACATTAAAACAATAGGGGGAAAGTTAGTTACTTCTTTCTTACTGTGAACAAGGTGAATCCAAGGGACAGATGGGACCATAGGCAGCATTCAGTATTCGGTCTGAAAGAAATGAGAAGGGGAGAATATATCCTTTCTATGGCTTTCAAACCTAAGAGCCAGGAAAGACAGAAAACAGATTGTCACAAATATAAATTATTCATTGAAGACATAGAGTGAAAGAAAGAGGGTTTTAGAGTCATTGTTGCAAGTCCCCCCTCTGTGGAGGAAAGGTAATTCTTGGTATTGAACAGATTCTCCCCTGAGGAGACAATTGAGTCATCAGGGGAAGATGGGGAGCTAATAGAGATTCAGACTCTGAAAAGTTTATTAGAAGTGCTTTAAAACTATGCAATGTTCAATTTAGGGATGGAGGTAGCTAGCTTGCTGCTCACCTAATTACAAATATTATGCTATATGAACTTGGAGGTGGTGGATAAGGTAGATCTAGGCAAGCAAAGACATTGCCAAGCAAATAAAGATGTGGAATCTGTAAGTAAGTTGTGGGAGGGTGACAGATGCTATCAGGCTTCCACTTATGACAAGGTAAACAAAAGAATAATACAATAATAAATATAAATAATAACGTGTTGAATTGTTTTGTGTCCTCAGCTAACAGAACAGTATTAAGCAATATCTGCTTTTTATTCACTTTTTGATGTTTCTGGGTTATATAACTATTACTTTATTTGGGTTTTTAAGGGATTGAGCAGGAGGGCGGTTAAAATTGAACACATTGTAATGTAATTGTTGAAAAATAGAAACAGTTTACAAAGTAAAAGACAATTTAACTGGTAGGAGGGGAAAATATCTTTCTAAATGCATGTTATAAGAAATGAAATTTGATGACTTTCACTCTTCAGTGATGAAGTTTGCAGATCAAATGAGTAAGCTGGGCTGGAATATTAAAACCAAAGCCCCATCCATGTTAGGGTAGCTTTAATTGGCTCTTTAAAGGGCTAGAGGGAAAAAAATGAAATCTGAAGCATCTTTGCTTCAGATTTTTTCCTGCCTAGAAGAGTTTGAAAGTGCATAAATGCATTTAAGACATGTTTTTTTTTTTTGTTTTTCTTTTTACTTAAGAGACAACATAATATGGTGGACAAAGATCAGGATTTCGATTCAGACAAAACTTGGTCCAAATCCTGACTCTGGTACTTACTAGTAGTGTAATTTAAACAAGTTATTTCAGCCTATTTTCTAATTTTCCAAAATGGGAATACAAAGAGCCCACTTGCAAGGTTGTAAGGATTAGAGAAGATAGCCCATTTCTAATACACAGTAGAGTTTAATAACTCAGAAGTTATTCAATAAACACTTATACCTAGTTGTATTATTTCTACACACTTAGTTCATCTTTTTTATCCCCCCTCAAGGAGCATAACTAATTAAAAAATAATAATAAAATAAAGAAAGAAGTTAGTATATACATGAAAAAAATAAGTCAAACTCAGCCATTTTCTGATTAATTTCATCATCACTTTGAATTTAGTTCCTATATGGCAACTATACACAACTAAGAGGCAAAGAATTTACCCAACAGAGAAAATAACCAGAGATCAATTGTCCCTTGATATTTGCCCCCTTATCTTTAAAAGTTCCTGATAGTCAGGCAAGTATATACCATTCCTATCCATTCTGTGACGTTAGCAGTGCTACTCAATCCTTGCTAATATTTTTTTATCCCCTAAAATATATTTTAATTAAAAGAAAATGACTACATGCAAAAATATTGGAAAAACATAGAGAACTCTAAGGGATAAAATTTTAAAGGAACTCATATTCAGAAATCACCACCATTTATATTATATATCTGTGCAGTTATGTTTTCTAGGCACATATATTTGTTACATACATACATTATGTACATATTTTTACACAAATATAATATCATGGGAAATATTTTTCATAGGTGACTTATTAATGTCAATTATATTTTCCTGACTGTGTGCATATTATTCCACATGACAGTTTTAATGGATACACAGCTTTCCAAATAAAACTGAACAACACCCCTACCTGTGTACTCAACACTGCCTGGATAGTTATACTTAGCCTTTGTAATTGGCCTCTCCCTCTGTGAATCCCTATACCCCCCAATGACCTAATTTTGTTACTTTGCTTTCTTTTAAGACCTTTCTATGTTTTTCTTCTTACTCGCCCTCATACTGACCCTACTACTGCTCCAGTCTGTTTTCTATACAACTCTGTTCCCAACCCCAGGAAAAGATGTGCTGGTTTGACACAAGCCTGTCTTTCCCCTTACACCCCAGTCTCCCTCAGAAAGGGCTTGGCAGATACCAAACACTCACAATTTCTTAATTTCACCATAGGTTCCACAGAGGGAAAGACACCATCTTCAGAGATATAGAGACCTACTTTGTCTTCTGTCTTCATGAATAATACCAGTTTCATCTTAGAAAAGCCATGTAAACTTTTCACTCATGACTACCACCTGGAACATGGCTATTAATACCAGTGGTTCTCAGCTGGGGCTAATTTTGCCCTTCAAAGGACATGTGCCAAAGTCTGGAAACATTTTTGGTTGTATAATTGTAGGGGAAGGTTACTGTTGGCATCTAGTATATAGAGGCCAGGGATACTACTAAGTATCCTACAGGTCACAGGACACCCCCATCCCCACAGCAAAAATTTACCCAGGCCAAGATGTCAGCAATGCCAAGGATGAGAAATTCTCATCTATAAGCCAAACAAGTCTAACTTATTATATTGTTTTATATGCATGGTTCCTCTGCTTCATTTTCAGTGAATAATGGAAGAAATAGACACAGAGAGCTAAGTACCTTCTTTAGTATAATTAACTATCTCAATAAATCCCTTGTGACATCTTACACTAATTCTAACCTATCAGACTATCTTTATGGTAAAACCTTTCTTCTGAGACTGGCCTCTTGGTTGGTCAACAGGGGAACACCTTGAGGTGGATGTATTGATGTATACCTTGATACTATACCTTGCATTGAGCAATGACCCCCATACTTGTTATTCTATGTCTATTATCTCATTTAATTCCTAAAACAACCTCGTTTCAGTTACTATTGCTAGGCAACAAATTATACTAAAAACTTAGAGGCCTAAACACAACCATTTTATTTGATTCACAATGTTGTGGTTTTGTAGTTAAGGAAGGACTGAATGTAGGGAAGGCTTTACTTTGAGGTCACTCATGTGATTGCAGTAAGTTGTTGGCTAAGGTTACAGTCACCTGAAGACTCAACTGTGCTGAACATCTAAGGTGGCTCCCTTATGTGGCTGGAATTTGATGCAGGCTATCAAGCTGGAAGTACCACTGGAGTGTTTAACAGAGCACCCACATTATGCTTCTCCAGGATGTTGGCTTCAGCATACTTGGACTTCTTACACGATGGCTGGTTTTCCCAGAGCAGGTCCCCAAGAGGACCAGGCGGAACTTTCATAGCCTTTGTTGACCCAGACTCAGAAGTCATTCAGCATTACTTCTGCTTCAGTCTATTGGTTATAAGTCAAGCACAAAGGTTGGCTCGAATTCCAGGACAGTGGATATGGATCCTGCTTGTCAAAGAATTTGCAGATCTATTCTAAAAGCATTGTGGTAGTATCGTGACCCTTTTATAAATGGAGAACTTGAAGACCAGAGTAAAATGTGAAGACTTAAACCTAACCCCCTCCAGTCCATCTGAGATGCAGGTTCAGCACAACCATTTCAGCCTCAGAAGCAGTTAAGCAGTTAAGATCCTTGAAGATCTTCAGCCCACACCCTCTGAGAACCACTTATCCCACCGTGTTGGGTCATGACTCCCAGACTTTGGCTGGAACTGCTGATGAGCATTCTTGCACCATAATGGGAGAGGAGCTTGACTCTGAATTTCAGCTTCTTTACCAGAGATTCTGAAAAGGTAAAACTCTCTTACTAGTTCACCATCCCTGTCTGGTCCTATTCTCTCCATGGGGATCCACTGACTGGGAGTGTGCTATAATCTGCATGAAAACTGTGAAATTGTACAGTTTAGTTTACATTCCCATTAGTGGGCCATGCAATGTTAATAAACATCTCATGAGAGCAAGACTTTGTGGTTAAGTAGGTCTGAGGAATGATGGATATTTAAAGGCGGAATTTTGTACAGGATTCCTCAGAGCTGTGACTATAATGGTGAACTTGCTGCATAACACAGGGAGCATGTGGTTGCACAATTTTGCCAAATTATTTGGTTATGGAAACATTCTTGTAACAGAAAAAACTCTTAACATCTCACAGTGTATTTGTATTCACTGGAAATTTTGGTAAATATTGTTATGACTGACATTACACAGCATTGGAATCAAGCTTGGATTTGAAGCACAAATCTTGTTGAGTGACTTTGGGTAGCTCATATTTCCTGAGACTTATTCCCTTTGTAGCTAAAATTAGACAGTATATAGGATTATCCCAAAAATTCCATGAAAAAAATTTTAAAAATAGTTTTTTGGCATACAGAAAACATATGTTATTAAAAATTATAGCTAAAGTTTTGGGGAAATTTTGATAGCTGTTTTAGCTAAGAACCCAATAATGATCATATCCTAGCTGACAATACTTCTTAGCTCTTTTATTCTGAGAGAATTACTATTAAGAAACCACTACAGATTTAGGCTTAAAGGATGAATTTTTCCTGTTGTTACGAGCACCGGATACTTCAATGCAGAGTCCTGGAATCAGACTCATTTGGTGTGAATGGCTTAGGTTGAGAGATCTAACTTTTCTCCTTTTCTATTACTAAACCTCATTCATATTCCTCAGAGAGATTTTGAGGCCAGCCACCTCAGATACAGTGGAAAAAAGAAAGAGACAAAGATAGGAAGCCTGATAGAGAGGAAAAGAGAAATGACCAGTCCCAAATGGATTCTATCTTCACACCACTCCAATGAGAAGAAAAAGTAATGAAACAAAGGAGGTGGAGAATAAGAGATTTCCACTTTTTTAATGAAAGAGTATACTTTATTGGACACATTCTTACCCTGGGAACAACTTTAAAATTTGGATAAAATCTGTCTAAAAAAGGAGAGGCAAATGAAAGCAACAAAGCAGACAGGACTTGAGTGTCCAAGACCCTGGAGAGAAGTGAAATACATGGAGGTGGGCCTCTCATTCTATACACTTTTTCCTCTAGAGGTATTTGCTGTTCTTTAAGCAACAGGATAATAGATCTATCAGAAAGTAGAGGCATGAGAGTGCTGGCGCTGGAGAGGGAAAATCTGGACTTCTTGGCTCCTAAGACAACCAAGGCTTTAGAGACAATATTCCAGAGAAAAGTAGATAGGTGAGCACACATTCTTCATTGTTCATACCTGCAAGACATTTACTATTTTCTAAATGGCTTTGGGCAAGAAGACAAGAAGCCAAATTGTCAGAAATTGACAGACAGAGGCTAAAAACCCATCAAAATCCTCTGTTGTCTCACTGTGCTAGGGACTGCCCTACTGTAAACCTTAGAATTTCAGTTAAGGCACCCAAAATAGACGAGGTCTCCCCAACACCAAAATTCATCCAAAAAAATCATCTCAATCTCTGATTGCGTCAAGGTGATCTGCCCTGTCGTCTCACTTTCTGTCAGAGAATCCCCTGTGGGTAAATACATCATCCTGTGTCTCTAACAATGTTTCTTCTCTAATATCAAGCATTCAATGAAATTACTCAGTGCGACCAAGTAGCCAAATCCAAAAGGAAAAAAAAAAAAAGTAGGCAATACAAAAAACCCATTGTCAATCTAAGTATTGAAGCTATTGGACACAGACTTTAAAATAACTGTAATTCGGGCTTCCCTGGTGGCACAGTGGTTAAGAATCCACCTGCCAATGCAGGATACATGGGTTCGAGCTCTGGTCCAGGAAGATCCCACATGCCACGGAGCAACTAAGCCTGTGTGCCCCAACTACTGAGCCTGTGCTCTAGAGCCCGTGAGCCACAACTACTGAGCCTGCGTGCTACAACTACTGAAGACCATGTGCCTAGAGCCTGTGCTCCACAACAAGAGAAGCCCTGGCAATGAGAAGCCTGGGCACGGCAATGAAGAGTAGCCCCCACTCACCGCAACTAGAGAAAGCCCATGCACAGCAACAAAGACCTAATACAGCCAAAAAGTTAATTAATTATAAAAAAGAAATATGACATTTAAAGAATAATAAAATAAAATAGCTGTAATTTATAAGTTGAAGAAAATATGTTTAAGATGGAAAATTTAATAATATAACTAAACTGTATTAAGAAAAATAAACGAAAGGAAAAATCAGTGAGAGAAAGAAGAAAGACATGGTGGGTTTGCACAACATGCAATCTTCTAGTATTTCTACCTACCACGTGGTGAGAGGAAACACACAATAAAATGCACTACAGACCAGTTTCTGCCTTAAAATCAAAGTAGTGTATCTACCCAGCAGTTATTGCCCCAAGTAATGTCCTTCTCATCCACTGGGGGGCAGTGAAGGATGGAAGAGGTGAGCTGGGGGTGGAAAGCCGGGCACTGCCCTTTACAGAACAGTTTTTGTACTGCTTCTGCACACAACCTCAGTTTCTAAACTTTTGTTGTTGAAATCACACAATCTATTTTTATTGTTATCATGGTATGAAAAGTATTACTGGCAAGTTCATCTCTAAAATGACCACCCCTAAATTTGAGTGTGCTCGGTGAGTAATACGGGCTTCCCTGTGTCCTCTTGATGGGTAACGCACAACAGTCAATCATTTGTCACCACTCTGCCCCATGCTACTTTTACTTTGTCCCATGTGCCACCCATATCCCTGCAGCCTAGCTTGTCCATTAATATTAATATTTGAAATAATAACAACAATATTGGATGTTTATTGAACACTTACTGTGAGGCAAATGTCAATTTTTTTAAATGCAGTAACCTCACTTCCTCTTTCACAACAATCTGGTGACAGCTAACAATATCGGCAATTAAGAGATGAGTACTGTAAAGCTCAGGGAGCTTGAGCAATTTATCCAGGTTTCAGATGCTAAGAAACCTTGCAACTAATATCAGAAGGGGAGGGGGCTCGGAGGCAACTTCAGCTTCTACTGCATCCTGTCCTGTCTCCACATCTTTTTGGTCATGAAAATGAAACAAACAAAATGCAGTTCTAAGAATCCTGCCTTGGGGCAGGAAATGGGAAATATGTGAATCCAATACATTGGCTTCAGATGGGAAAATATAAGAATAAAAGAAAGAGTGAATCCTATTTTATGTAGACATTTTTCTACTTGGAAATGCAAGTGCCCCACCCCAGGAGATCAAAAGGCTGAAATTCCCTGCAAAAGGAAACATGTTCCACAGGAAATCATAAGAGAAGCGATAGCTTAGTGAATTAAGGTAACACACACAAACTGAACAAACATGCCCTGCGGGGGGCGGGGGGTGGTGACGGGGTGGTGTGAGGATAATTCTCTAAAATAAGTAACATATGTGAAACTAAAGAAGATTAAGGGCGAACTGAAGCTTCTATTGCTTAAAAAGATTTTTTAAACAATCAGAACAGCATGAAACTAAAAAGAGTAAAAATCACACCAGATATTATTCCAAAACATTATCTCTGTGGGACAAAGAAATTAACATCCTGAAGATATTCTCTGACTGTTCTCTGACTACATCAGTATTGTAACAGGGAAGAGCCAAATCTGACTACATGTTGGATCTATTTCTTTTACTTTAACCTTTGCTTCCCACTGCTTTTGTTCACCAAAAGGTTACTGTCTATACACAATGGCCTCTCTGGGAACCCTGCCCCTCTGCCTGAATGTTAAACCAAAGTGCCTTTCTTCAGGGAAACACCCAGACCCTGTCCACCTCTGGATGGCTGTAAGAAAGAAGAAATTAACACATCCCCTCCCCGAGGCTAGCCATTCCAGGGGGTACTTGCAAAATGTAAGGCCTTTTTACTTTACTTCCTCATCTTCTCCCCTTCTCTGTGCTGTAAAAGAAACTGGCATCCAAACCCCAAGAAGACGGTTTTTTCAGAGACACTAGTCTGCCATCTTCTCGGTCTGCTGGCTTTCCGAATAAAATCATATTCCTTGCCTCAACACCTCGTCTCCGATGTATTGGCCTGTCGTGCGACGAGCAGAGCGAGCTTGGACTCAGTAACAGTGTGGTTCCTGTTGTCTATAGAATAGATTCTCATGTAGAAATAACTCAGGAATACAGATGTCCATGAAGCTATCCTGCTAGACCATTTTGCAGAAACCTGAATGGAGTTCCATTAATTGTCAAAGCGGCTTTTAACAAGGTTTTATTTTTCACTTGAGACAAATAACTGTAGTTATTGATTTTTTTCCTCTTAGCAGATAACCCCAATTTTATTTTAGTGGGATCTCCAACTGTGTGTAATATTAGGGGTATTCAGTGTCCAGTATCCAGGTATGAATGCAAAAGGGACATTGTCCTTTCTCTCCAGGTCACATTGTAGTCAAGCAGGGGCAGACGCCCTAGCTTTATCCAGTCACTGCCTCTACCTGGAGCTTTGTTCCTGTAGCCAGTGGTACCAAGATGAGAGATTTGGAGAGGGTGGTTAGAAAATTGTTCACTGACTTTGCCCAGCTTTAGTGTCCATTCACTGGAGAAATGTGCACAGCAAAAATGCCATTCTGTCTAGAACTTTTTGGCTAACAACAGTTAGTTGTTAGGTTTCCTATTTCTTATTTTCTGCAGCTGATTTTTGCTTTTTCAGCCTCCAAGACTGTTCTTCCAGCTTTGAGTCAAAATTTGTATTTTATTATTTTTTTATTATTTTTTTTTATCTGAAAATGTCTTTCTTTATCTCACCCTTATGTTGGAATTATATTTTCACTAATTCTGGGGTTGAGAATTATTTTTCTTTCACTGCTTTAAATTCCTTTTTCTTCTGGCCTTCATTATTTCTGATGAGAAATCAACATTCGTTCTCCTTTTTCCAGTGTATGCAATACTTTTTTTTTTGGCAAAGTCAGGCTTAATGATTGGATGGCTGCTGCTGTTGTTTTTCTGTGTAAGGCTTATAGTGGAGGCAGGGGAATTAACTCACTTTTCCTGTTCCAGAGTTAGTCTTTGAGAGTTCCTGCTCTCGAAGATGAGGCTTTCTCAGCATTCCTGCTCTTCCCACAGTGGTGATAGACCTCTGCTTTGTATCACTGCCAGGTCCTGGCCCAAGCAGGTTTCCTGACTTGTCACAGAGGAACATGGCTTATGCTTCTACTCCTTCCCCAGCACTGGTTTCTTTCTTTCTTTCTTTTTTTTTTTTTTTTTATATCTTTATTGGAGTATAATTGCTTTACAATGGTGTGTTAGTTTCTGCTTTATAACAAAGTGAATCAGTTATACATATACATATGTTCCCATATCTCTTCCCTCCCTCCCACCCTCCCTATCCCACCTCTCTAGGTGGTCACAAAGCACCGAGCTCATCTCCCTGTGCTATGTGGCTGCTTCCCACTAGCTATCTACCTTACGTTTGTTAGTGTATATATGTCCATGCCTCTCTCTCGCTTTGTCACAGCTTACCCTTCCCCCTCCCCATATCCTCAAGCCCATTCTCTAGTAAGTCTGTGTCTTTATTCCCGTCTTACCCTTAGGTTCTTCAGGACATTTTTTTCCCTTAAATTCCATATATATGTGTTAGCATACGGTATTTGTCTTTCTCTTTCTGACTTACTTCACTCTGTATGACAGACTCTAGGTCCATCCACCTCATTACAAATAGCTCAATTTCATTTATTTTTATGGCTGAGTAATATTCCATTGTATATATGTGCCACATCTTCTTTATCTATTCATCTGATGATGGACACTTAAGTTGTTTTCATCTCTGGGCTATTGTAAATAGAGCTGCATTGAACATTTTGGTACATGACTCTTTTTGAATTATTGTTTTCTCAGGGTATATGCCCAGTAGTAGGATTGCTGGGTCATATGGTAGTTTTATTTGTAGATTTTTAAGGAACCTCCATACTGTTCTCCATAGTGGCTGTACCAATTCACATTCCCACCAGCAGTGCAAGAGTGTTCCCTTTTCTCCACACCCTCTCCAGCATTTATTGTTTCTGGATTTTATGATGATGGCCATTCTGACTGGTGTGAGATGATATCTCATTGTAGTTTTGATTTGCATTTCTCTAATGATTAATGATGTTGAACATTCTTTCATGTGTTTGTTGGCAGTCTGTATATCTTCTTTGGAGAAATGTCTATTTAGGTCTTCTGCCCATTTTTGGATTGGGTTGTTTGTTTTTTTTGTTATTTAGTTGCATGGGCTACTTGTAAATTTTGGAGATTAATCCTTTGTTAGTTGTTCATTTGCAAATATTTTCTCCCATTTGAGGGTTGTCTTTTCATCTTGTTTATGGTTTCCTTTGTTGTACAAAAGCTTTGAAGTTTCATTAGGTCCCATTTGTTTATTTTTGTTTTTATTTCCATTTCTCTAGGAGGTGGGTCAAAAAGGATCTTGCTGTGATTTATGTCATACAGTGTTCTGCCTATGTTTTCCTCTAAGAGTTTGATAGTTTCTGGCCTTACATTTAGGTTGTTAGACCCAAACGGTCTACAAGGGATTCCAACTCGCCCAAGAACCGCCAAAGAGTCGAGAGCCATTGCAACACGCAAGAGGTTTATTAGGAGCCGATGCACCGGGGTTCCCTGAACCTCACGCAGGAGGCCGATGGGGAACCCCTAAAAGCGGAATCACATACTTTTTATAGGTTTATTTACTCATAGGGCGGGTATATTCTCACAATGATTGGGTAAATGTGGTGACTTTTGAATTCATTGGCTTAGGAACTTTTGCCCCACCTTCTGGCCGTTACAGTTGTTTGTTCATTGTGGCGGTTAGGGCGTATACCTGTTACGGGCAACTGGAAAATTACCCGCTGGCTGGAAAGTCCCCGTCAACTGAAAAACTCCAAGAATTGGTTTCGATAGGGAGAAGAATTGGTTTCGATAGGGAGAAGGAGTGGCGCAAGAGGTTGGTTTATGGGAACAAGTGAGGGGGTGGAAAGTCCCTAAAGGCCCCACAAGGTCTTTAATCCATTTTGAGCTTATTTTTGTGTATGGTGTTAGGGAGTGATCTAATCTCATAGTTTTACATGTACCTGTCCAGTTTTCCCAGCACCACTTATTGAAGAGGCTGTCCTTTCTCCACTGTACAGTCCTGTCTCCTTTATCAAAGAGAAGGTGACCATATGTGCGTGTTAGCTCTGGGCTTTCTATCCTGTTCCATTGATCTATATTTCTGTTTTTGTGCTTGTACCATACTGTCTTGATTACTGTAGCTTTGTAATATAGTCCGAAGTCAGGGAGCCTGATTCCTCCACCTCTGTTTTTTGTTCTCAAGATTGCTTTGGCTATTCAGGGTCTTTTGTGTTTCCATACAAATTGTGAAATGTTTTGTTCTAGTTCTGTGAAAAATGCCAGTGGTAGTTTGATAAGGTTGCATTGAATCTGTAGATTGCTTTGGGTACTAGAGTCATTTTCACAAAGTTGATTCTTCCAATCCAAGAACATGGTATATCTCTCCGTCTATTTGTATCATCTTTAATTTCTTTTATCAGTGTCTTATAATTTTCTGCATACAGGTCTTTTGTCTCCTTAGGTAGGTTTATTCCTAGTTATTTTATTTTTGTTGCAATGGTAAATGGGAGTGTTTTCTTGATTTCACTTTCAGATTTTTCATCATTAGTGTATAGGAATGCCAGAGATTTCTGTGCATTAATTTTGTATCCTGCTACTTTACCAAATTCATTGATTAGCTCTAGTAGTTTTCTGGTAGCATCTTTAGGATTCTCTATGTATAGTATCATGTCATCTGCAAAGAGTGACAGTTTTACTTCTTCTTTTCCAATTTGGATTCCTTTTATTTCCTTCTCTTCTCTGATTGCTGTGGCTAAAACTTCCAAAACTATGTTGAATATTAGTGGTGAGAATGGGCAACCTTGTCTTGTTCCTGATCTTAATGGAAATGATTTCAGTTTTTCATCATTGAGGACAATGTTGGCTGTGCACCTTTATTCATCATTGAGGACAATGTTGACTATGGCCTTTACTATGTTGAGGTTAGTTCCCTCTATGCCTACTTTCTGGAGGGTTTTTATCATAAATGGGTGTTGAATTGTCAAAACTTTTCTCTGCATCTATTGAGATGATCATATGGTTTTTATCCTTCAATTTGTTAATATGGTGTATCACGTTGATTGATTTGCATATATTGAAGAATCCTTGCATTGCTGCGATAAACCCCACTTGATCATGGTGTATGATTCTTTTAATGTGCTGTTGGATTCTGTTTGCTGGTATTTTGTTGAGGATTTTTCCATGTATGTTCATCAGTGATATTGGCCTGTAGTTTTCTTTTTTTGTGACATCTTTGTCTGGTTTTGGTATCAGGGTGATGTTGGCCTCATTGAATGAGTTTGGAAGTGTTCCTCTCTCTGATATATTTAGGAAGAGTTTGAGAAGCATAGGTGTTAGCGCTTCTCTAGATGTTTGATAGAATTCGCCTGTGAAGCCTTCTGATCCTGGGCTTTTGTTTGTTGAAAGATTTTTAATCACAGTTTCAATTTCAGTGTTTGTGATTGGTCTGTTCATATTTTCTATTTCTTCCTGATTCAGTCTTGGCAGGTTGTGCATTTCTAAGAATTCGTCCATTTCTTCCAGGTTGTCCATTTTATTGGCATAGAGTTGCTTGTAGTAATCTTTCATTATCTTTTGTATTTCTGCAGTGTCAGTTGTTCTTTTTCATTTCTTATTCTATAGATTTGAGTCTTCACCCTTTTTTTCTTGATGAGTCTGGCTAATGGTTTATCAATTTTGTTTATCTTCTCAAAGAACCAGCTTCTGGTTTTATTGATCTTAACTATTGTTTCCTTCATTTCTTTTTCATTTATTTCTGATCTGATCTTTATGATTTCTTTCCTTTTGCTAACTTTGGGGTTTTTTTGTTCTTTTCTAATTGCTCTAGGTGCAAGGTTAGGTTGTTCATTCGACATGTTTCCTGTTTCTTAAGGTAGGATTGTATTGCTATAAACTTCTCTCTTAGAACTGCTTTTGCTGCATCCCATAGGTTTTGGGTCATTGTGTCTCCATTGTCATTTGTTCCTAGGTGTTCTTTGATTTCCTCTTTGATGTCTTCAGGGATCACTTCGTTATTAAGTAGTGTATTGTTTAGCCTTCATGTGTTTGTGTTTTTTTTTTTGTTTTTTCTTTTTGCGGTACACGGCCCTCTCACTGTTGTGGAGCACAGGCTATGGACGCGCAGGCTCAGCGGCCATGGCTCACGGGCCCAGCTGCTCCGCGGCATGTGGGATCTTCCCGGACCGTGGCACGAACCCATGTCCTCTGCATCGGCAGGCGGACTCTCAACCACTGCGCCACCAGGGAAGCCCTGTTTGTGTTTTTAACAGATCTTTTCCTGTAATTGATATCTAGTCTCATAGCGTTGTTGTCAGAAAAGATACTTGATACAATTTTAATATTCTTAAATTTACCAAGGCTTGATTTGTGACCCAAGATATGATCTATCCTGGAGAATGTTCCATGAGCACTTGAGAAAAATGTGTATTCTGTTGTTTTTGTATGGAATGTCCTAGAAATATCAATTAAGTCCATCTTGTTTAATGTATCATTTAAAGCTTGTGTTTCCTTATTTATTTTCATTTTGCATGATCTGTCCATTGGTGAAAGTGGGGTGTTTAAGTCCCCTACTATGAATGTGTTACTGTTGATTTCCCCTTTTATGGCTGTTAGTATTTGCCTTATGTATTGAGGTGCTCCTATGTTGGGTGCATAAATATTTACAATTGTTATGTCTTCTTCTTGGATCAATCCCTTGATCATTATGTAGTGGCCTTCTTTTTCTCTTCTAATAGTCTTTATTTTAAAGTCTATTTTGTCTGATATGAGACTTGCTACTCCAGCTTTCTTTTGGTTTCCTTTTGCATAGAATATCTTTTTCCGTCCCCTCACTTTCAGTCTGTATGTGTCCTTAGGTCTGAAGTGGGTCTCTTGTAGATAGGATATATATGTGTCTTGTTTTTGTATCCATTCAGCCAGTCTGTGTCGTTTGGTGAGAGCATTTAATCCATTTACATTTAAGGTAATTATCGATATGTATGTTCCTATTCCCATTTTCTTAATTGTTTTGGGTTTGTTGTTATAGGTCTTTTCCTTCTCTTGTGTTTCTTGCCTAGAGAAGATCCTTTAGCATTTGTTGTAAAGCTGGTTTGGTGGTGCTGAACTCTCTCAGCTTTTGCTTGTCTGTAAAGATTTTAATTTCTCCATCAAATCTGAATGAGATCCTTGCTGGGTAGAGTAATCTTGGTTGTAGATTTTTCTCCTTCATCACTTTAAATATGTCCTGCCAGTCCCTTCTGGCTTGCAGAGTTTTTACTGAAAGATCAGCTGTTAATCTTATGGGGATTCCCTTGTGTGTTTTTTGTTGTTTTTCCCTTGCTGCTTTTGAATATTTATTTATTTATTTATTTATTTATTTATTCTTGGCTGTGTTCGATCTTCCTTTCTGTGTGAAGGTCTTCTCCATTTGCAGCAAGCAGGGGCCACTCTTCATTGCGGTGTGCGGGCCTCTCACTATTGCAGCCTCTCTTGTTGCGGAGCACAGGCTCCAGACACGCAGGCTCAGCAGTTGTGGCTCACAGTCCCAGTTGCTCCGCGGCACGTGGGATCTTCCCAGACCAGGGCTCAAACCTGTGTCCCCTGCATTAGCAGGCAGATTCTCAATCACTGCACCACCAGGGAAGCCCCTCCCTTGCTCCTTGGATTTATCCTGTATGGGACTCTCTGTGCTTCCTGGACTTGATTAACTATTTCCTTTCCCATATTAGGGAAGTTTTCAACTAATCTCTTCAAATATTTTCTCAGTCCCTTTCTTTTTCTCTTCTTCTGGGACCCCTATAATTCGAATGTTGGTGCATTTAATGTTGTCTCTGAGACTGTCCTCAGTTCTTTTCATCCTTTGTTCTTTATTCTTCTCTGCAGTAGTTATTTCCACTAGTTTATCTTCCAGGTCACTTATCCATTCTTCTGTCTCAGTTATTCTGTTATTGATCCCTTCTAGAGTATTTTTAATTTCATTTATTGTTTTGTTCATTGTTGCTTGTTTCATCTTTAGCTCTTCTAGGTCCTTGTTTGTTTCTTGCATTTTCTCTATTCTATTTCCAAGATTTTGGATCATCTTTACTATCATTATTCTGAATTCTTTTTCAGGTAGACTGCCTATTTCCTTTTCATTTGTTAGGTCTGGTGGGTTTTTATCTTGCTCCTTCATCTGCTGTGTGTTTTTCTGTCTTCTCATTTTGCTTATCTTACTGTGTTTGCGGTCTCTGTTTTGCAGGCTGCAGATTTGTAGTTCCCGTTGTTTTTGGTGTCTGTCCCCAGTGGCTCAAGTTTAGATTAAAGATGCCATATTTTATTTCTGTGGCCTTTATTCCCCAGTCCTAAGTTATACAGAAATAAATATTCATGATACACAATTTTTATTGTATGAAAGGGTCAAAACAACAACTGAGTAACTTTTCCTCCCATTGTTGACCTACTAGTTTCCTTATTCAAAGGCAACAACTGTTAGTATTTATTTCTTTTCTCTTTTTTTTTTTTTACATTTTAAATATTATTTATTTATTTATTTGGCTGTACTGGGTCTTAGTTGTGGCATGCGGAGTCTTTTTTTTTTTTTTGTAGTTGCAGAATGCAGGCTCTTACTTGAGGCATGTGTGATCTAGTTCCCTGACCCAGGATGGAACCCACGTCCCCTGTATTGGGAGCATGGAGTCTTAACCACTGGACCACCAGGAAAGTCCCCAGACCACCAGGGCATTTTTTTCTAATGAATATTTCCACCTTTTCTTTGATTTTCCTGCACACCTTCCAATTATGAACTTTCTCATCATGTGCATTTGTGGTACTGTCAGTTGTTTGGCCAAGAGTGAGCAGCTGATATAGATTGTACAATAAATATTAATATGTACACACACAAACATTTAAAATATCAGAATTTTACCCATTATTCTACTCATTGCCTTTTTCTCATTATAAAACATTTTAGACATGACTCCATAGCAGCCCATATAGAATTTACTCATTTCTTTTCACAGCTGTATAGTAGTCTGTTACATGGATGGACTTTCCAGAGTTTAGCCTCTTAACTATTTAGTATTTTTCTAATACTTTGATGAATTTTGATAGATATGACCAAAATAAAGGGCAGCACCAATTCACACATCATCAAAAATGTATGTGAATGTCTAGTTCCTTTCATCAGCACAAATATTATGTGTTATTAAAACTATTACCAATATATCTACATATCATTATTATTTTAATTTACCTTACCTTTGTTTTATTATTTTTAATGACTGAATTGGAACTTTTTTTCATGTACACATCCTTTTAAATTTTTTCTCTTATTGTCTGGCTCTTTACTTTGCATAGCTTTCTACTGGGCTATCATTATGTTATTAATTGACATGTAAGTTTTTTATTTAGTAAGTAATTAATTCCAGTGCATGTTCTAGGGGTGGTAAAAACAAATTTTCAAATTGCTGTTTATCATTTGACTTTGTTTTTGTAACTCAATTTTTCTATAAAGAAAAGTATTTAAATTGTTTTATGTTTAACATGTCAAAATATTTTCTTTCTGAAATCTGAATTTTATGACTTGTATGTAAGCCTCCTATATTCTTATACATTTTCTTCTATTACTAGTAATGATTTAAATTTTAATTGAAATACTTTATTCAATTAGAATTTATTTTGCTATAAGCCTTGAGGTAGGGATCCAAGTATTTTGTTTTAAATGAGAAGTCAGCTAACTGATTTATTGAATATCCCATCTATTGAATATCCCATCTTTTAGCCATGTATTAGCAACTCTACTTTTGTCTTATAAAAATATGCATATTTTATGAGTATATATTTGGACTCCATTTTTTTGTTGTTGTTTTACATTTAGTTGTTCATTTTGTGCTTAAGTATCAATCTATTTTATTTACTTATTGTGTGTCATTTCACTATGTGCTGGGAATAGACTCCAAACTTTTTATTTTTAAAAACACTTTACATTACATTGGTTATATTTTTTCAGAAGTTTGATAGACTAATTTATTATACAACTTAGGCTTAATTCTTTTTTTAGAGTTTTTTTTCTTTTCTTTAAAACTTTCCAATTTATTTAGCATCATAGGGCTGTCTATATTTTCTTTTTCCTTATATAAATCTTGTAATTTATATTTTCCAGGAAAATTACCCTTTTACTCATGTTTTCTCCTTAATTTGCATAGATTTGATTAAACTAGTCATACAATTTCTTCTATTACTGTGTTTATTTCTCTATTTTTATTTCTAATTTTACATATTTATAACTTATTATCTTATTTTACCAACTCTATATCTTTTCCGTAAGCGGCACTCTAGCAGTCACTGGCCCAACTGCCATATGCTAGATATTCATTTCTTTAACTAAAGGTTTTATCTGGCCTCTGTGTCCTGCCTTGCCACCTGCTTGATCAGCCAGAAATACTAAAGAATTATCATCCTTTGAGAGCAGCCCTAACCCAATAACTGAGAGTACTTGTTATATAAACACCCCAGCTTCTTTGCCCTTTACAGGTATAAGGGGAGATAATTGACAGCTGTGTTCTACAGAGTTCTACGCTGGTTTCCAAAGTTGGTGAAACTCCAACTGCCCACTTTTTTGGTTTCTGTTCCTTCTTGTGTTCACTTTCCCAGTCTCCTACTAGGGTTTTCTTTACCTACTAACTAAACTAATAGCATTTGATTCTTTGTGTCAAGGGTTATCAGACTGCTTATTATCAGCAGTCAACACTCTAGGCAGAGATATTTTAGGGGTGCACAACAGCATCCATTACAATTATTACCCTATTATGTCTTTCTGCTTTTTAATAATTTCATCATAAAATTTTATATCCTTAAACAGTACACTTACCATTTCATGCCTTAGAAATTTATATAAGTAAAATAATACATTTGGTATTCTATATCTTGCTTTATTGTTAAATATTATGTTCATGAGATTCATCAATGTTATTGTGCCATTTTTCATAGAAAATTTCATTGAATGAATATATCACAGTGTAGTTTTCTGTTGATGGACATGTAGGTTGTTTCTACTTTATTGAAAAATTAATTTATTTTGTGCCATCATTAACTATCTTGCTAGAAACATCTCATAAATGTTTCACTAGTGGTCTAATAAATGTTTATTATATGTATGTCTAAATGTTTATCTAGTGTATTAAATCAGTCAGTGAAGTCTAAGTTATGCTGCAATAATAACACCCAAATCTCAACAATTTACATCAAAAGTCTTTTGATTTCCTTTAGTTCTGACACTGTATGTCCACCCAAGGTTGACTAATGGAGCTGGAGTAGCCCCTACTTGAAACACTGCCAATCTCATGGCAGAGCCAAAAAAAAATAATTACATTCAATATACTGACTTAAATCTCTATTTAGAAATGACACAAGGCCATTCTGCTCATATTCCTTTGGTCAAAATTAATCACTTGGTGAAGTCTGACATCAACATGTCAGAAAGTAATATCCATCCCCAGGAGACATTATAATTTGCATTTTCCTGGGTAATAAAGAACTGAAGAATGTTCCAAGTGTTGATTAAACTTTTAGTTTCCCTTTCCATGATATCCTTGTATAGTTCTTCACTCATTTTTCTCTTTAATTTTCTTGTTGTTTTAATATTACTGACTAATAGAAATTGGAAATTGTTCTCTACTGAAAGTTTTATGTGTTGCATTTTTTTTTTTTAGAAGATGTTAGGGGTAGAAGTTTATTAATTAATTAATTAATTTTTGCTGTGTTGGGTCTTTGTTTCTGTGTGAGGGCTATATCTAGTTGTGGCAAGTGGGGACCACTCTTCATTGTGGTGCATGGGCCTCTCACTAGTGTGGCCTCTCTTGTTGCGGAGCACAAGTTCCAGACACGCAGGCTCAGTAGTTGTAGCTCATGGGCCTAGTTACTCCGCAGCATGTGGGATCCTCCCAGACCAGGGCTCGAACCCATGTTCCCTGCATTAGCAGGCAGATTCTCAACCACTGTGCCACCAGGGAAGCCCTGTGTTGCAATTTTTTTCTTCAAGATTGTGTTTTATATTTTAATTTTCTTTATAGTATCGTTAGATACCACACTCACAACAATCCTTTATGTAATGTGGTTTAATTCATCAACATTTCCTTTACTTGTGCTTTATGTGGTGTGTTTAAAAATGCATTACTTCCTCAAAAATTGTTAGCACAATGGAGTGGTTAAATTCCCTGAAGGATCATCTCACCTCAAACCAACTAAGGCCTGGATCAAACATACATAGCAATGCATTGCTAAAGTTAAAGCAGGTAAAATAAGTTTCAAAAGTATCCCACCAAAACGAAAGTATGATAAGAACAAAAACCAAAAATGAGTTGAAACCAAAGTAACAAAAGAGGATGAAGAATTTTCCTTGGTGATAAACAATGATTATAGCACAGCAACTGAAAGACTAATCTCCAGCAGCTTCAAGATTGGTAAACTGAAGTTGAGGCTCTGATATTAAACTTGAGAAGATTAGCACCCAACCCCCACCCCCATTTTAAAGATGGTAAGAGTGAAATGTGGGTTTAGAGTATAAATTTCCATGCCTTGGGCAAAAAATTAGAACCAGATCTTTAAGGCAAACCAAATGGTCTCATTTCTTAAAGAAACTCCAGACAAAGAAAGAGACCAAAACAATGTAGAAAAACATTCCAGATTTCAACGCATATGATTTCCAGAGATTAAAGTCAAGTAAACATGAGTTTACAGCCAAAGATCATCAGAGTTAATGATATGAGTCAGCTTTCCATCCACAAATAAAAGATACTATAAATAACAAGCAACAGATTTTTTTAAACATTTTTATTGGAGTATAATTGCTTTACAATGGTGTGTTAGTTTCTGTTTTTATAACAAAGTGAATCAGTTACACATATAATATGTCCCCATATCTCTACCCTCTTGCGTCTCCCTCCTTCCCACCTTCCTTATCCCACCCTTATAGCTGGTCAAAAAGAACCGAACTGATCTCCCTGTGCTATGGGATTACTTCCCACTAGCTATTTATTTTACATTTGATAGTGTATATATGTCCATATATACACTACCACTCTCTCACTTTGTCCCAGCTTACTCGTTTCCCTCACTGTGTCCTCAAGTCCATTCTCTTGTAGGCCTGTGTTTTTATTCCCATCTTGCTCCTAGGTTCTTCATGACCACATTTTTTTTTTTTTTTAGATTCCATATATATGTGTTAGCATACGGTATTTGGTTTTCTCTTTCTGACTTACTTCATTCTGTATGACAGACTCTAGGTCCATCCAACTCATACAATTAACTCAATTTCGTTTCTTTTTCAGGGTGAGTAATATTCCATTGTATATAAGTGCCACATCTACTTTATCCATTCATCTGATGATGGACACATAGGTTGCTTCCATGTCATGGCTATTGTAAATACAGCTGCAAGGAATATTGTTGTACATGACTCTTTTTGAATTATGGTTTTCTCAGGGTATATGCCCAGTAGTGGTATTGCTGGGTTGTATGGTAGTTCTATGTTTAGTTTTTTAAGGAAACTCCATACTGTTCTCCAGTGGCTGTATCAATTTACATTCCCACCAACAGTGCAAGAGGGTGCCCTTTTCTCCACACCCACTCCAGCATTTGTTGTGTGTAGATTTCTTGATGATGGCCATTCTGACTGGTGTGAGATGATATCTCAAGGTAGTATTGATTTGCATTTCTGTAATGATTAAAGATGTTGAGCATTCTTTCATGTGTTTGTTGGCAACCTGTATATCTTCTTTGGAGAAATGGCTATTTAGGTCTTCTGCCCATTTTCATTTTGGGTTTTTTGTTTTTTTAATATTGAGCTTCATGAACTGTTTATATATTTTGGAGATTAATCCTTTGTCAGTTTCTTCCTTTGCAAACATTTTCTTCCATTCTGATGGCTGTCTTTTTGTCTTGTTTATGGTTTCCTTTGCTGTGAAAAAGCTTTTAAGGTTCATTAAGTCCCATTTGTTTATTTTTGCTTTTATTTCCATTTCACTAGGAGGTGGGTCAAAAAGGATATTGCTGTGGTTTATGTCATAAAGTGTTCTGCCTATGTTTTCCTCTAAGAGTTTTATACTGTCTGGCCTTACATTTCGGTCTTTAATCCATTTTGAGTTTATTTTTGTTTATGGTGTTAGGGAGTGTTTTAATTTCATTCTTGTAAATGTAGCTGTCCAGTTTACCCAGCACCACTTATTGAAGAGGCTGTCTTTTCTCTATTGTATATTCTTGCCTCCTTTATCAAAGATAAGGTGACCATATGTGTCTGGGTTTATCTCTGGGCTTTCTATCCTGTTCCATTAATCTATATTTCTGTTTTTGTGCCAGTACCGTACTGTCTTGATTACTGTAGCTTTGTAGTATAGTCTGAAGTCTGGGAGCCTGATTCCTCCAGCTCCGTTTTTCTTTCTCAAGATTGCTTTGGCTATTCTAGGTCTTTTGTGTTTCCATACAAATTGTGTGGTTTTTTTGTTCTAGTTCTCTGAAAAATGTCAGTGGTAGTTTGATAGGGGTTGCATTGAATATGTAGATTGCTTTGAGTAGTATAGTCTTTTTCACAATGTTGATTCTTCCAATCCAAGAACATGGTATATCTTTCCATCTATTTGTATGATCTTTAATTTTTTCATCAGTGTCAAAATTTTCTGCATACAGGTCTTTGATCTCCTTAGATAGGTTTATTGCTAGGTATTTTATTCTTTTTGTTGCAGTGGTAAATGGGAGTGTTTCCTTAATTTCACTTTCATATTTTTCAACATTAGTGCATAGGAGTGCAAGAGATTTCTGTGCATTAATTTTGTATCCTGCCACTTTACCAAATTCATTGATTAGCTCTAGTAGTTTTCTGGTAGCATCTTTAGGATTCTCTATGTATATATCAATGTCATCTGCAAAGAGTGACAGCTTTACTTCTTCTTTTCCAATTTGGATTCCTTTTATTTCCTTTTCTTCTCTGATTGCTGTGGCTAAAACTTCCAAAACTATGTTGAATATTAGTGGTGAGAGTGGGCAACCTTGTCTTGCTCCTGATCTTAGTGGAAATGATTTCAGTTTTTCATCATTGAGGACAATGTTGGCTGTGGGTTTGTTATATATGGCCTTTATTATGTTGAGGTTAGTTCCCTCTATGCCTACTTTCTGGAGGGTTTTTACCATAAATGGGTGTTGAATTTTGTCAAAAGCTTTCTCTGCATCTATTGAGATGATCATATGGTTTTTATGCTTCAATTTGTTGATATGGTGTATCACATTGATTGATTTGCATATATTGAAGAAACCTTGCATTGCTATGGTAAACCCCACTTGATCATGGTGTATGATTCTTTTAATATGCTGTTGGATTCTGTTTGCTGGTATTTTGTTGAGGATTTTTGCATCTATGTTCATCAGTGATATTGGCCTGTAGTTTTCTTTTTTTGTGACATCTTTGTCTGGTTTTGGTATCAGGGTGATGTTGGCCTCATTGAATGAATTTGGGAGTGTTCCTCCCTCTGATATATTTAGGAAGAGTTTGAGAAAGATAGGTGGTATCTCCTCTCTAAATGTTTTATAGAATTTGCCTGTGAAGGCATCTGGTCTTGGGCGTTTGGTTGATGGAAGATTTTTAATCACATTTTCAATTTCACATTAATATGTGTCTTGTCGTGTTTCTCCTTGGGTTTATCCTGTATGGGACTCTCTGTGCTTCCTGGACTTGATTGACTTTTCCCTTTCCCATATTAAGGAAGTTTTCAACTATAATGTGTCCAAATATTTTCTCAGTCTCTTTCTTTTTCTCTTCTTCTTCTGGAACCCCTATAATTAGAATTTTGGTGCATTTAATATTGTCCCAGAGGTCTCTGAGACTGTCCTCAATTCTTTTCATTATTTTTTCTTTATTTTGCTCTGCAGAAGTTATTTCCACTATTTTATCTTCCAGGTCACTTATCCGTCCTGCCTCAGTTATTCTCCTCTTGATCCCTTCTAGAGAATTTTTTATTTCATTTATTGTGTTGTTCATGATTGTTTGTTTGCTCTTTAGTTCTTCTACGTCCTTGTTAAAAGTTTCTTGTATTTTCTTGCATTTTATTTCCAAGATTTTGGATCATCTTTACTCTCATTATTCTGAATTCTTTTTCAGGTATACTGCCTATTCCCTCTTCATTTCTTAGGTCTGGTGGGTTTTTACCTTGTTCCTTCATCTATTGTGTGTTTTTTGTCTTTGTTCCCTGCTCAGACAGGACGGGGTTAAAGGAGCAGCTGATTTGGGGACTCTGGCTCACTCAGGCTCGGGGGAGGGAGGGATACAGAGTGCAGGCAAGCCTGCAGCGGCAGAGTCCGGCATGACGTTGCACCAGCCTGAGACGCACCATGTGTTCTCCAAGGGAAATTGTCCCTGGATCATGGGACCCTGGCAGTGGCAGGCTGCACAGGCTCCTGGGAGGGGACGTGTGGATAATGACCTGTTTGCACACTGGCTTCTTGGTGGCGGCAGCAGCAGCCTTAGCGTCTCATGCCTGTCTCTGGGGTCCGCACTGTTAGCTGTGGCTTGCATCCGTCTCTGGAGCTCCTTTAAGCAGTTCTCTTAATCCCCTCTCCTCACGCATCAGGAAACAAAGAGGCAAGAAAAAGTCTCTTGCCTCTTCAGCAGTTCCAGAACTTTTCCTGGACTCCCTCTCAGCTGGCTATGGCACACTAGCCCCCTTCAGGCTGTGTTCACACAGCCAACCCCAGTCCTCTCTCTGGGATCTGACCAAAGCTGGAGCCTCAGCTCACAGACCCCACTCATCTTGGTGGGTTAGCAGACAAGCCTCTCGGGCTGATGAGTGCTGGTAGACCCCATCCTCTGTGTGGGAATCTCTCCACTTTGCCCTCTGCACCCCTCCTTGTTTGTGCGTTCTCCTCCATGGCTCTGAAACTTCGTCCCTCTGCCACCTGTAGTCTCCCTCTGTGAAGGGGCTTCCTAGTGTGTGGAAACCTTTCCTCCTTCGCCACTCCCTCCCAGAGGTGCAGGTCTCATCCCTATTCTTTTGTCTCTGTTTTTTCTTTTTTCTTTTGCTCTACCCAGATACGTGGGAAGTTTCTTGCCTTTTGGGAGGTCTGAGGTGTTCTGCCAGCGTTCAGTAGGTGTTCTGTAAGAGATGTTCCACATGTAGATGTATTTCTGATATATTTGTGGGGAGGAAGGTGATCTCTACTTCTTATTCTTCTGCCATCTTGAAGCTCCTCCCCCAAGCAACAGATTTAGTTTCCTTGGGACTAACTATTGAAATCGTCATATTTAAAATAGAGAATCATCATACATGAAGAACTACATTAATAAAGTAACTAGTCACAAGAGATTTCTTAAAAAATTACCAGTCAAGACTTCATCTTCAGGGTGAGATGGAGTTGATTACAGAATATGATCCCTCTTGCCTAGAACCAGAAAATTTAGTAAAAACCTGTAGAATACAGAAGGTGTCTGTTTGAATATACCAGAAGTCTTGGGAGGCAGTGAAAACTGGGAGGCTATGTTTCAAGAGAATGGAGGCGTCTTGAATAAGTGAGTTGACTTGTACAGACATTCTGAGAAAAATCTCTTGATTCTGAAATTGGAAAATGGAGATAAAATCTGGGCTTTGCACTCATGAAGTTCTACTGCTTAGGGACTGAGACACCAGTAGAGATTTTCCAGGGATTTAGAAAGCCTAAAAGATATGGTTTATTTTCCTTAAGTAAAATTGGAGAATTCTAAAGCTGTGTATGGTTGGGGGAAGTTGGTGAAAAGTTTGTAAAAAATCATAGCAGACAGTTTTAGAAGGATCTTGAAGTGAACATCTAGATTCAAGAAAGTCAGAGAGAATAAGCCTATTAAGCTCAAGTCAGTAGTTCCTGATGAAATTGAAGTAACCAGTCCTCATTCACCTCCCCAGCAGAGAAAATGTTAACAATTTTTGGAGAAAGATGTCATCAGCTAAAGATTTTGCAGGTGTTACAAAGCGATAGACTAGGTGATGGAAACCATTTAGAGAAGCTAAGTCCAGAGATCATAAGCACTTGATGAGAGCAAAGAAACATTAGAGAGTAGTTTATATTTTATGTTTTGTTGTTGTTTTTTTGTTCTTTTTATATGCATGGTTTTTGTGTGAGACAAAAGGGGTTCTGCTAGGCACAACATATCCATAAAATGTAACATTTTAAATTTATTAAGAGTTTACTAGGGTGGATTCTCTATAGCTATTTTATCCTTTAATCCTCTCTAAAGTCCAAGAAAAACAGTCTAGCACTTAGCCCTTCCTCCCCTACTTTAAAGATGGTGAGAGTGAAAGTTTGGGGAAGAACAAACTTTCTATAGTATACACATAGGATAAGAACCAGATCTTTCTGAATTCAAACGTGACACTAAAATTCTTTTCAAATATGTAATGTGTTACACTGAAACATTCACACTTCTTTCCCATATATTACTTAGTAAACATTTAAGAAATACTTGCCTTTTTTAATTTTTAATTTTTAAAAAAATATCTGTTAACCCCGTTTAAGAAATACTTACCTTTTAAAGTTTTAATTTTTTTAAAAAAAATCTGTTAACCCCATTGCTTTTTTTCTTTGTTTTCATTCATTATAATGTGACTTACTGGGTTGTCAAATTGGCAGAGGACAGAGTTGGGCTGTAAGTTACACTGCCATGCATTTAAAAGTTATTGATGGATTGTTTCTCATTGTTTAGGCACATACTGAGAGAAATAATAAACCTACAGAAGTAAGACTTTGCCAACTCACAAGGTCAACCCTAGGCACTCATTAATTTAGTGCAAGAATGAGCACATGTCTCTGAGAATTTGTGATCAAAACAGATCGGAAACTTCCTCATGGGAAACCACACAGTGTTGTGACACAAGGTTGTATCTGTGATGTTGTTTAATGATGTAATGTAGTCGGTTCCAAATCCTGGCTTATTGAATTATCTGAGTAGACCATTTCTTTCTTTATTCATGGAGAGAAGCAAATGAACATGTCAAGGTAAGGTACTTGTACACATTTAACAGAAGAGCATACTGAAATCAATCATTTTCTTTAATAGGACAATGTAGCTTAATTGTCTGGGGCCAAATTTCCTGCTTGATCAATGTTATTTGACTGATCATAAGCTTTTACACTGAAGTATCATGAAAATAAAGGAGACTTTTACTAACATTTTATAAAGTTATCTCTATTAGAAATGATGCTGATACAGTGGCAACATGGTGAATTGGGACAAGATGGGACTAAGATATCAGAGGCTAATGTGAATATTCCCTTAGGATGTATGAGATACCAAAGGAAGATTCCACAGTCTTCTCTTCATGAGGAATTACAATGTTACCTGGGAGATAGTGCAAAATATCATTTGGGGATAACAGCACCATAGAGCATCCCTTGTCTCTTGGTGAGTGAATACCCAAGGTTGTCAGAGACTCATCTTCAGTCCTTTTTGGAGGAAGTCAAGATTCTTGACTTTTATGATAGTTCTTTGAATTGTGGTCAAAGACACTGTTTTGTCTGTGGGTTTGTTTACTTTTAATAAGACAAGCTTCCCCTGTCTATATTTCTAGGAATATTTTATTCAACAATTTGTTTCCTTCATAACCCAAAAGATGTCAGATTACGCATTGGAAATCTACTGAAAAACAACTGAAATTTGGTGAAAGGGAGACTAGTATAAAATGATAGTAATTAAGGAGATTAGTAAAGTTGAGTAAAGGCTCCTCCTGCTGGAGATGCTTGGAAAAAGAGCTATAAGAGAGAAAGATAGAATGGGGGTGGGGGAAGAGACAGACAGACACAGAGAGAATACTGAAGGAGAGATAAAGAGGTAAAAACTAGGTTAAAATATGACCATATTCAATGTTCTAGATTGATACCAGGACACAGAAGTGCATTTATTATGGTTTAGTCTTTGAGAAAGCATGATATAACCTTAGAACTGTGGAATTATATATGGAAGGAATTAGAATATCAACTCTGTTACACACTGGCTGTGAAACCTTGGGAAATAAGGCAACTTCTGCCAAAAAGTAATAGAGATTAGTAGTGTATTGGTAAACAGTTGCCTTTGGAAACCAGATTACTAAGTGTTCAAAACCTGGCTTCAGGTGCTTCTGGTATTTCCCAATGCCTCTGACAATGCTGTTTCCTATGGTCTCCTTGTCTGTCTCCATTTTCCCAATTCTCTCCTCTTCTCTTTGGAAACAGAACCAAACAATTATTTCTGCCCTAGCTATCTTTTCTGCAACTAGAAACAATAATATTACCTGGCTGCATGATTTAAAAATTAAGTAAATTAACATATGTCAAGTAATTTGAAGGAAGCAAAGCATTTAGTAAATGCCCACTGTGACTTTTTTCCTTCCTTTTATTTTGAAACAAACTGGCTATTCTACAAAATTTGCAAAAACAGAACAGACACTTTTATTTTCTGAACTATTTGTGAATGTGCTGCTGGTATGCCCCATCACCCTAACTTCATTGTGTATTTCTTGTACAATAAGGAATTCTTATTAAGAATGAGAATTAAGAATAAGGAATTCTTAAGAATAAGGAATTCTCTTACCTAATCTGATATGACCATAAAAATCACTAAATTAACACTAATGCATTATCACCATCTAATACTCAGACCTCATTCAAATTTGTAAATTATCCCAATAATATCCTTTATAGCTAAAGGAGGTGGTGGTCCAGACTGACCCACTGAAATTAGTTATCTCTCTTCAGTCTCCTTCGATGTGAATCCATTTCTCAGCTTTCTTTGACTTTCAGTACCTCTCTGAAGACTGCAGGTCTGTTTTGTGGGATTTTCTTTGTGTTTGTTTTTTAGAGACCCCCTCATTTGGGTTTGTCTTTTGTGAAATGGAGTATTTCCTGTCATATCAGTAAAGAAGATGGTGTCACACTCATCAGTGATGGCAGCCACCACTGATGTGAACTGGTGAGCCCTGAGGGACTCATGAAGGAAAGAATACCTGCCATCTAGCAGCCATCAGACTGCAGCCACTCTCTGCAGTGGTGAGCCCCGAGGAAACTCAGGGTGTGAAAATACAGGATATTGGCCCCATAGAGCTGAGGTGCATATCAAAGGAATGATTTCAGTGAGCCCAGACTCTTGCATCTTCCCATACATAGAAAAGCACTAAATTCCTTAACTTGGGATATATGGTTTCTTTTAATTAACAATAATCTTTCGATGTTCAGACTACCTGCCCCTTTTTGCAAAACTTCTGTATAACCTGGCTCCCCACCCCTTCCTCCTTGGAGCCGTTCTCTCAAGGTTACTTGAGATGCTGACTCCCAGGCTTGAAGTCCTAAAAATTCCCACCAAATAAAACAGAACTCTCAACTTTTAGGTTGTGAATTTTTTTTCTTTGTTTCTTTTTTTTTTTTTTTTTTTCTGTGGTACACTGGCCTCTCACTGTTGTGGCCTCTCCCGTTGCGGAGCACAGGCTCTGGACGCACAGGCTCAGTGGCCATGGCTCACGGGCCCAGCCCTCCGCAGCATGTGGGATCTTCCCGGACCGGGTCACGAACCCATGTCCCCTGCATCGGCAGGCTGACTCTCAATCACTGCGTCACCAGGGAAGACCGTGAATATTTTTTTAAGTTGACACTTTTATTCTCTCAGAATTAGATTCGGTTTATACTTCTTTAACAGCAATATCACAAATATGCTTTGTTCTCATTGCGACCTATTAGGTGACATATAATTTTGATTTGACCTGTTACTGGTGATGCTAACTTTGATCATTTGATTAATGTGGTCTTGATACTGAGTGAGTAGGACCCTGTGGGACTCCTGGGCACAAAAGCCTTTCTGTGTCCCCTATTTCTTGATGATAGGAAATTGGCTTCTTTCAGCCTCCAAGACCTTCACTGAATTTCAATGGGCAGGTTCAAACAGATGCTAATTAGGGAAGGGAGGGATGCAGAGACAAGGGAGGAACAGTCAGAAGAAACAATAATGCAGCCTTGGGACAGAGTCCTGTTTTCTCATCAAGGGATAGAGGTAACAATATCTCTGAGCTGTTTTGCAGATACTGAGACCCCCACCAGGTGGGAGAAATTAACAGCTGTGCTGCCCTTAAGCACTAGACCCCAGACCGGTTGGAACCAGAAGGTTGATGATGCTGACTCCCACTTACCTCACCACCAACCAATCAGAAGGAGGTCCATGAGCTGATCATGCCCTCTTTGAACCTTTACTATAAAGCTCCTCACTACCCCCTCCAGGTTGGGACACACAGTTTTGAAGCCATTAACCTGCTGTGGCCTCCTTTATTGCTGGCAAAGCAATAAAGCTATTCTTTTCTACTTCACCCAAAACTCTGTCTTCAAGATTTAATTCAGCTTCAGTCTCTGCCCAGCTTCTCTGCTGGAAATTACTTTTTAAAAAATGTTTGTTTTAATTGATCAGAATTTTGTGGAGAGGAACTTTGAGACAATGTAAATATTGCATCCTCTATTTTGTGTGTGTATTTGTGGATGGATAAACAAATCATTCCTCCTTTATCTGTTACTAATTGATGATGTTCAAATTTTCCCAGTTTGTCTAGTGGGAATCTTGTCAAGCTGTATTCTGTGTCTTTTGACATGAGTTCATATCATTTTTTGAGAAAATTCTTGGTTTTTGGCACAATTAGATATTCAGACTCATCCTTTCTCAGTCCTGTAATCAGTCATTTTACTTAGAAGCCTGGTTTCTTTCAGGGGAGATCTGTGCTTGGTAACACAGGATGTGCTCACTGCTATTGAGATGTTGTTGCTCCCAGGCATTCTCAATGGACAGATCCAGGGATATATGCATGTATGCTAACACACCCATATTTGTATTTATTTATATACCCACCCACAGATTTATCTAAAAAATTTACACCACTACCTCCAATTACATTCCAAAACCTTAGAATTCATCCAAGTGTTCTCTCTCTGTAACACTCTTCTCTAGTGGTGAGAAACCTGAATCCTATTTTCTTTAGTATACTGCTTTATTTAATCAATCTCCCTGTGTATAAGCAGTCTCCCAAAGCAACCTCCCGCCCTCCACTTACTCCTACCCCTTGCAAACATCCTCTTCACCATGAGTATTTTCTACAACTTCACACAGGGAAATCTCTTCCTATGATTCCCTCCTCGTCACTTCAACTGGGGTTCCAGTACCCAAGGCAACCAACCTCCCAATGTGCAGACACTCTTTATCCCACTGGGATTCTCATACTCTATTCTGGTCATCAGGCTGTGATCATGATAGCACCTCCACTTCACAAGGACATGATTCTTATCCACTTGGACCTGCAAACCCAGCATCACATGCTGGTTTCTCTCCACCCTCCAACCCCACTGAAATAACTGTGCTTGGTCTCTGACACCCTTCGATGGGTCATCACCTCTACCCTGTGGATGCCCAAGCTCTGACAGATAATGTGACCATAACTTCCTACCCTACCACTGTTAGGCGAAACACTGACTGAAACCGCCCACCCTGGACAGACACCAGAGTAACCATTTTCATGAGTTATTTTACGACAGGAGGTCCTGGTAAGGAACATGGAGCTAATAAGCCACCACTAATCAAAATAATTCAGGAAAGGTCAAAAGGAGACACCAATCTATATGTCCTACCAACTTCCCAGAATTTTCCTCGCTGAAATCCATCTTGGCTGATTGATGCATGCACCACCAGGAAGGACCCTGAGTCAGAATGATTGGCCAGAGACAACGCGAAAACTATTCCCATCACCATAAAACCTGAGACTGTGAGCCACGTGGCAGAGCGGTCCTCCTGGGTTCCCTTACCCTCCTGCTCTCCACCTGGGTGCCCCTTCCCAATAAAGTCTCTTGCTTTGTCAGCACATGTGTCTTCTTGGACAATTCATCTCGGAGTGTTAGACAAGAGCCCACTTTCAGGCCCTGGAAGGGGGTCCCCCTTCCTGCAACACCACTGCCCCACACAGAGATGCTTACCTTACTTACCCTCATCTAAGTGATTTTGAACTGGATTGGCCTAAAAGGGAAGACAAAGAGAAGGAGAAAGAGGAACAAGATGAGAAAGTAGCGGAGAGGAACAACAGCATGTTAGTTTTAAATCTTGGTTATTATTATTAATAAATTCCTGTTCTCTTTTCTGATATAAAAATCTAGTCCTAGGAAATCATCTGTTTTCAGTCACTATGTCCCAATGGGAGCTTAATTAACTCCCAAAGTTTATCTCATTTTCTGCTTAAATGTTGTGAGGTAGGTTTATTGCTAAAAATGAAGAAACTGATGTTTAAAGAGAGTAAGTGTCTTTCCCAGTGTCATATGGCTATTAAGTGGTATGTGATATTATAAGTATTCAATCTCATTGAGATAATGAAAGGCAGCCTCCCCTGCAAAAATGATCCTTGGTACCAGTCTGTAAGGGACAGGGGCAGAGACAGGGAATGATCTTGTTACTAGAATAAGGACTTTGCCTTAGTCTCTGAAAGTATAATTGAAACCATCACTTGTTTCCAAGAGAGTCAGAAATCGGTCTTATTGTTTTTAATGCCCTGGCTCCTTGAAGCCAAGAAGACAGTGTTTCCTTTTGTCTCCCCAAATTCAGAACTGTGATTAAAAAGTAGAGTTGGGAAGTGCATGAAATCTGACTCAGGAGACCTGCATTTCAGAAATAATCCCATTAAAAAATGGGTGGAGGATCTTAATAGACATTTTTGCAAATAAAGCAGACAGAAGGCCAACAGACACATGAACGGATGTGCAACATCACTGATCATCAGGAAAATGCAAATCAAAGCTACAATGAAGTTTAACTTCACAATTGTCATAAAGGCTATCATCAAAAAGACAAGAAATAACAAGTGTTGGTGAGGATGTGTAGGAAAGGGAACCCGTGTGCACTGTTGGTGGCAATGTAAAATGGTGCAACTGCTGTGGAAAACAGTGTGGGGTTCCTCAAAAAATTAAAAATAGAACTACCATATGATCTAGCAATCCACTTCTGGGTATTTACTAGTAAAACAAAACAAGATTACTAACTCATTATGACACCCCTAGAAAACTAACACTTTAGTTCAGAGGTATAAGAAGTAATCAAATAAATGTCAGTTGAGAGAGCGCCAAGCAATGACATATGGAAACCAGTTATAAAATGTATTATTAAAGAAGCTATTAGAAAAATCTCCACCATGGAATAAAAAAATGACACATAGTTAAAAAAAAAAAACTAATTCAAGAAGATACATGCACCCCAATGTTCATTGCAGCATTACTTACAATAGCCAAGATATTGAAACAATGTGAGAGTCCATCAGTAGATGAATGGCTAAAGAAGTAAGAGTTAAGTAAGTCAGTTAGGGAAAAGCAAATACCATAGGCTAACACATATATATGGAATCTAAAAGTAGAAAAATCTTTCTGACGAACTTAGGAGCAGGACAGGAATAAAGATGCAGACGTAGAGAATGGACTTGAGGACACAGGGAAGGGGAAGAGTAAACTGGGACAAAGTGGGAGAGTGGCATGGACATATATACACTACCAGATGTAAAGTAGATAGCTAGTGGGAAGCAGTCACATAGCACAGGGAGATCAGCTTGGTGCTTTGTGACCACCTAGAAGGGTGGGATAGGGAGGGTGGGAGGGAGATTCAAGAGGGAGGAGATATGGGGATATATGTATATGTATAGGTGATTCATTTTGTTATAAAACAGAAACTAACACACCACTGTAAAGCAATTATACTCCAATAAAGATGTTAAAAAAAGAAAAAAATATATATGTGGAATATATATATTTATGGAATATATATATATATATATATGAAATATTACTCAGCCATAAAAAAGAAATCTTGCTATTTGTGACAATATGAATGGATCTACAGGGTATCATGCTAAGAGTGAATTAAATCAGACTGAGAAAGAAAGATATTATATGAGTTTACTAATATTTAAAATCTTACAAACAAAACAACAAACATAATAGAACAGAAACAGACTCATAGATACAGAGAAAAAATGGTGGTTACCAGAAGGGAGGGTGATGGTGGGATGAGCAAAATAGATGAAGGGGATTAAGAGGTACAAACTTCCAATTATAAAATAAGGAAGCCACAGGGATGTAATATATAGCGTAACAAATATAGTTAATAATATCATAATAACTTTTTATGGGGACAGATGGTTACTAGACTTACCATGTTGATCATTTGGTATCAGGCTGAATAACTATGTAGTACACCTGAAGCAAACATAATACTGTTGGTCAACTATATTTCAGTAAAAAAGTCTTGTAGAGAAATAATAATTTTAAAAACCCTTTTTATTAAAAAAGAATAAAAAGAACAAATGCTCTACCACCCTCTGATTATGTGATCTTGGGAAACTGGGCAACTTTCATGGAAATCTTGTGAGCAATAAGCTAGAAGTGTACATAGAACCAAGAAGATGATCAAGAAACTATGGCTTTAATTATTATTATTATTTATTTAAATGAATGCTGTCTTATTGATAAAGAACATGGACTTGGGAATCAGAATTGAGTTCAAATCTAGGTTTTATCTGTAATACCCATTTGATATGGGGCTCATTATACAACTTATCCAAGCCCCAGTTTTTCATTTAGAAAATAGAGTTAATAGTCATTCCTAAATCTTAGGATTGGTGGAAAGGTAAAATGTACTTGACATATTATAAGTACCTAGCACATATTAAATCTTACCAGTTTTTTTTATATCCTTAAGTGAAATTTGCTTATCTTTAATATTTTTTGAAAATTAGAAAATCTACTGATGCACTATTTTCATTCCACAATACCCAGATTCAAAAATCATGGAAAGTTATTCCTTTGTGTCTGAGTGTGAATCTTCATAAACCCATGTAAAGCCACATCATGTTTAAAGTTCTCTAATATACAGAAAAATAATGATAAAGGCTGGAGAGCAGACACAGGGATCAACTAGGGCTGTATAAAAAGCCTGTTCCTGCATCCCACAGGGTAATTGGCACTTCTTAGTTATCCTTCACTCTACAACCCTCTAACCTTCAAACAAAACAATCCATAAGCATATAAACAAAGAGGTTAGGTGCCTAAGAGATTCAATGCTTCATTTTTCTCAGACCCTAAAAATAAGGGTATGGAGTTTTCTAAAAAGATTATGTATGGACTCTTAAAGACCCTGTAAGTTTTAGATTAGTAGAGCAGTAAGCTCTGAGGAAAGAAGAAAAAAGAAAGAGAATTTGAGTCCACTGAGCTGATTTTTTTGGAAACCACACCTAAACTATATCAAAGAGTCATGCTTGATGACTGTAGCACAACATTTTAAAGTGAAAACATTTAAATGGAATCTAAACTCAAGGAATTCACTTTCAAGAGCTCTTTGATCTACTTTTAGAAGAAAATACATGTTATATATTTGTTCATTTGCTATGTACTTTTGACAAGCAACTAACATTTATTGAACATCTATTACGTGCTTCAAAGCCTGAATGGATGGTGACAATATTAAACAAGTACTGTATGATATCCATTAAATGTAGAATCTAAAAAAGCCAAACCTGTAAAAACAGACAGTGAGATGGTGATTACCAGGGTCTGGTGAGTGAGGGGAATAGGAGAGATGTTTAAGTGTATAAACTTGCAGTTAGATGTAAGACCTAGAGATAGAATGCACAGTATGGTGAATATAGACAACAATATTGTATTATAATCATCATAATTACTAAGAAACTAGATCTTAATTATTCTAATAATTAGAATTAGAACCTAATTCTTCAAATGAAACTCTATGAAAAAGAAATGATAATTATGTGACATGATAAAGGTGTTATCACTACAATGGCAATCATATTATATATAAAATCAACATGTACACAAATTTACACAATGTTATATGTCAAATATATTTTAATTAAGAAATTAAAAATATAAAATTTAGAGGAGCATATATGAAGGATGAGGAAGGAAGCAATAACATAAAAATTATGGTAATGATAAAATCATATTAATAAATACTATAATTTGGACAAGGTACTGTACTAATCCTAGTACTCAGAACTGTGCTTGTAATTGGTGGGCTTTATCTCAATAAACCTTTACCTGACTTCTTTCTTGCTCAGTATTTGACACTGCCTAGTTGTCCTAGGTGTCCAAGCAAAAACTCTGGACATAACTCTTGCTTCCTTATTTCAACAATCCCAAACATTCATTCATCAAGTTCTACTAATAATCACTCTTAAACTTCTTTCCAGTTAATAAAATTCTCTCCATCATCATTGTCACTCTCTTTATTGCACCCATCACCCACTGCCACTATAACATAACAAATTATTCCTGTTTTTTGTGGTCCCTATTCTTCACCTCTCCCTGTATCTATACCTTTGCTATGGCCTCATGGTGAGCTGAGTGTATTTCTTCACCCCTTGACATTGTGTTTTCCCGTGGAGCTTGCTTTCACTAATGTGGTATGGGAGAAAGGAGCCTTAAGAAAACACTGTCCAATATAATTTTCAGTGATTATGGAAATATGCATTACCTCTGCTGTTTAATACCATATTAGTGGCATGTATCATTTGAGCCCTTGAAATGTGTCTATTACAAAATAAATAGATTAAAAAATTTTTTTCTTTAATTTTAATTAATTAAAATAAATTTAAATGACCACATGTAGTGAATGGCTACCATATTAGACAGTACAGGCTTGCGGATCTCACAAATTTCTGTTTTCTCTCTAGCCTATCTGTTGTCTCTGTGAGATGTTACACATGCTCAGCTTGCCCACTAGTCTTAAAAAAATAAAATAAAAAAAAGAGAGAGACACACATAGAGCAAAGCAACTCCTGCTGAGCCCAGCCTAGATCAGCTGACCTTCAGCTGACCTGAAGTTTACATTAAATAGAATGTATTGTTGTTGTTTTTAGCCACCAAGCAGGGGGTGATTTATTATGCAGCAAAGTTAACTGATACACTTGGCCTGCATTGGTGTTTACTCCTTACTTCTTCTATATATTGAAATCAATGTGTTCTTTTACAACTGCGAGCCTAATTTTACTGCTATACTCCTTATCATCCTTCAAAGGCTTCCCACTGTCCTCATAACAAAATGTAAACTTGTTAACATGAGTTCTAGGGTTCTTAATAATTATTCCTTCCTTCAGCAGTCACATACTCTTTCCTTCATATTGAAGACCATCTCAACCCCTATGACTTTCCATATCCTAATTTTAACTTACTTAACTACTACTTATTCTTCAAGTCTTAGCCTGAATCTGTTTATCTTTGGAAATTGTTGACTCACCACACCTTTTGGGCTACAGAGTCCCCTCTTTCTGCTCTATGGGACCATTGAGTCACCCCTTTAGAAACTCTCATCTTCTGCATTACAATCAATATTTTACTTGTCTTTCCCTCCCAGTATATTAATTCCTTGAGGGAAAGACTGTGAGGGTAGTAATTCCTATTCTAGAAGAGTTTCTAGGATAGCAAGGGCATAACAAATTAGTTTTGAATAAATGAATTACCATGTAAGTGTTAGAATTAGGGATGAAATTCTGGTAACTGGAATTTTGAGTTTAATATCCCTCCTAAATTGAAGTTATCTTGATCATGCCAAACTCAAGGCAAGGTTGCAAGAAGACACACAGAGTTTTGAAACACTATATATTTTACAACTGTTAGGCTACTTTTATTATTACTTGAATTGTACACACTGTGCATGGCATAGGTAAAGTTGATGGGGGTACAGAAAGAATTTAAGTTTTGGAACCTGCCAGTTTAGTGTCCTTGGCTACATTTTAAAATTAATTTGAAACTTGGCTTCTGCACCTGAAATAAGGACTCTTCATTTCTCCTTCAGAGCATCCGTGTGAGGAAAAAGGAAAAATCACAAAATAAATTTCTTGGCTCTGTGCATGACAAACAACAGGTTACCAAGATATTTGTTTTTGCTGACTTTCTCCTTTTTGGTAGTGGTAAAATAAGATTTAATTTTCTTGTCTTTCTTATTTGTGTGCTCTCTTCCCAGAAATCACCAGTCTCTTGCCTGCTTCTTTTCATTATTTTTTCACTCAGAGCCAACTTTAAATATTTGGCCACAAATATTTAGACCTGTTAATAAATTAACACATAATATTTTTGGAAAAATGCAAAGTTCTGCAAAATGTTCCCCCAAGTTACAGGTTTACAGTCCTATCTCTTCTCCCCTGTTCACTACCATCATAGTGACACTCTTCTCATTCATTCCTCTCTTTGTCCCACACAAGAATTCTCAAGTATAGCACATGGTTTTGTCCTTTAGTACAAACAGAATAGTATAAATATTATTGTTTTTATTGTTTCAATTATAGGATATTTGTTGTCATTGTTAATCTTTTATTTTTTTTTTGCGGTATGCGGGCCTCTCACTGCTGTGGCCTCTCCCGTTGCGGAGCACAGGCTCCGGACGTGCAGGCTCAATGGCCATGGCTCACGGGCCCAGCCACTCCGCGGCATGTGAGATCTTCCCGGACCGGGGCACGAACCCGCGTCCCCTGCATCGGCAGGCTGACTCTCAACCACTGCGCCACCAGGGAAGCCTGTCATTGTTAATCTTTAAGTAAACATAGAATTTGGAGTCAATACACCTGGGCATGATTTCTGGTTCTGTGGTATGTTACCCCTTGGGTCAATTTTCAGTGCTTAGCATTTGAACTCCTGTTTTCTCATCTGCTACAGTGAAACTAATAATGTCTACCTCAGAGGTTTTTCTAATAGCTAAGTGAGAGGAGATTCATGAAAATACTTAATATATTGCCAAGCACTTGGTAGACCATAAATATGAGTGGAATCTTGTTTATAGTGAGCTTACTGTGGACAGTGCACTGTGTACTAACTGCAGATATAATTCTATCCTTCACTCCGTACAAACACCTGAGCCTTGACATTTTGGAGAGATGTGAATCATTAGTGGACTGCATTACACATGTTCTGTGGAATCCAGAAATCTGGTTTAAATTTCACAACCTATGGTGATATGAATCGCCAACAAGAAACGACCAGAGGTGAAATATTATCCCCCCATCATCTCCTAGTGTATGTGGGTTACATAACCATATGCTTATACACTTATAGGTATAGATTAAAATACATGCACTAGACAACCACATCTTCTTTCCCACTCATGCACTGATACACTAGAGCAATGTATTTGAAAGTACATGGGCAGCTCTGGGGGTTCTTCTAAATTTTAACCCACAAGTTTATACTATCTTTGCAATAAGAAGATTCTCATTCAAATGGTAAGGAGCATTGAATTAGAAATACAAACACCTAGGCTTAGCCTTGATTCTTCCCTTACCTAGCTCTTGGATTTGCATAAACCACATCAGCTTACTACCTGTTTGTAAGGAAGTCCACCAGATTAAACTTACCTACTTCCTCCAGGTTCAACAGAAAGTGAGTGATATTCACTTTAGAGGAAAAACTGTACGCCTGTTTTCCTGTAAGTCATAATGCCTATTTCGTAGGCAACTCGCGTTCTAGTCGTTCATACTGAGGACTGCATCATCTACCCCTTGAAACCAGTAAGCTTTTAGCCAGCAATAATCCAATGTCTGCAATCTATGACCTAGTAAGCGTTTGGAAAGGGTCAGGTATTATAATTTTGAGAAGATGGAGTCCAGATAGTTCCATGGCACCATACTGCAGCAGCACCTCTAAGATTGCCTAGATGTTTATGTGGGAGGGTCAGGTTGTTCATCAGGACCACTGCTGTCTGTGTCTTTAGGGTCCTCTTTCTTTATCTTTCCAGTACAACCAGGCGTTGTAGCCAATGCATCTTACTAGCATCTGAGTACCTTCCCTTTTGCTATCCTGTCTCCAGTTCTCCTGTCTCAAACCCAAAGAATAGCAACAGGGAGCCTGACCCCATTGTATTTCTTACATTTCACTCCATAATCCAGAGTCAAACCTCCTTAAAGGAAGAGTTTACCTTTGGAATCTTCTAATCTCTTGCTGTAGGAAACAGTTTACTTTTAAACCATGGGGTGATTCTCAGCTAAAAGATACTTTATGCAGTAAATAGCATCCTTGATAGAGTCCTTTGTCTACACCATGAGAGTCAAGTTATTTTATTGTCCACTATGAACATTTAACGTTTTATGCCATGTTTTTTTGTTGTTGTTGATTTTGTTCCTCCTGCTCAGAATGACCTTCTTCTCTTCTTCTAACATCTTGATTCTAAAATAATGTTTTTGTCTCTCTGCCCCAGTAGACTAAGTTCCACAAGGAGAAAAAAAACATCCTAATTCTTTATTCCCAGTTCCTAAGCATGATGCTTAGCACATTCTAAATGTTCAATGAACAGAAGATATACTGAAATTAATGGAACTAAAGCATGTGTTTGCTTTGCTCACGTATCAGCCTCCCTTCTTAGATTCTAAAACCCCCCTGAAGATGGTGATCCCATCACACTCATGGTACATCCTCTAGGCCTAACCTAATGCCTGTCATACATAGGGTTTCAATAAATATTTAAAAAATATGAATAAAAGCACACATGAGAAAAATCTGATATTTACTCTGAAAGTTTAAAGAGCACAACAGTGGTATCATTTGCGTAACAGTTATCCTACAGGCCACTCCTCGATCATTATTTGAGTTCTGATAAAGATTGGGACTGTAGGAAATCAGTTTAGTGTCAAAATACCTAATAAGTGTAACTTTTCCCAGGCAGCCACCTATTAAGAGTTCATCATCTTCCTCTTTACAGCCACTCTCTGTGAAAAGAACACTCTCTACTCTTCAAAGATATGAATATTTCCTTGTAACATGCAATGTTTAATCTCCACATAAAGGGAAAACTTTGTCTTTTTTAGGACAAATATTTGACAGCTTGTTTGGATTGCAAATGAAGCTTGAGAAAGCTCTGAACAAAAATGTTACTGGGAACAGGGTCATTTTCCTAATCAAGGAGTGAAGTATGTCTATTATTTTCCTCAAATATATCCCTTAATGAGAAAAAATAATCTTTTTTGGGTAAATTCCAGCCTGGAAAATAGTAGAGGATTGTTTTGGAGTTATTTAAAGACCTACAGCTCCTAGATCTTGGACATTCATGTCTAACCACTTTATTACCCACATTTATTTTAATATATAATGTGCTATGCTCTTCCTCAGACCTATCACATAACCTCTCATGAAATTATGAAATGAATTTTTGACTTTAAAATGTTTATACACATATATGTACATATATACGTACACATGTACTATATATATGCATACACACACACACACACACACACACACACACATACACATATACAAACATTTGGTGCCCAAATACTGTAGGATGTATGCAGTCTTGAAACAAACAAGTTACTATCTCAGTTATTTCAGTGAGTTACCAGGATATTTCAAATTTTATATTCAAGTGAATTTAGGTAAAGCAAGTTACTTTAAAAATAGCCAAAAGAAATTCAAATCGCCAACTCACTCTGATTTCACAATATTTGCTTGGTTTAGCAACATTTTCTCACACACATTTACCTCAATAAACACGTAAATAAATAACTAAAATAAATAATGAAAAAGTAAAAGCATTTTAAAGATTTGCTTGTATTGACAGACTATCTTCCTATGGACATATTGCCAACATGTTGAACAAATTATGTCTTTGACCATGGATAAGCAAAACAAGTAAAAATCAAAACATAAAGCAAACAACAATACCAAATACGCTTTTGTGTGCATAAGCTGGAATTTGTGGTAAATAAAAGATTAATTATTTAAAAATATTAACATTTCCTGTCCTCTTTACTTATCATTCTTCAAATGATATAGTGTTGACACATAGGACATTAGGCCAGAACAAATGGAGGAGATGGATTTGTTGCTGCAGAAATGACAGGATTAGACTTCTGTCCCTTAAGTGTCTCCCCAATTTCCCCTTCATCCCTCATACATCCGCTGAGGCACCTCCCAACAAACTCAGAGATGCACAGAGCAGAACATATAACCTATTCATGTATCCTACTTATAACTGGGTTGGCTTTTCTCTAACTTGTACGTTCATCACACAATGTCATCCAGTTTTATCCTGTATTATAGCTGTTTATATCTGAGTCTACCTCTCCCTGTGGAGAAGGGAGAATTCCTGTGTGAGTAATTTTCATATTCTAACCACACAACCCAAAACAAACAAAAATAATACATTATATAGAAGGCCAAACAATATTTGCTTACTAACTAAAGCTGGTGTGAATGAGAAACAGCCATACTGAATAAGGCATTTTTTGTTGGGATCCAATTGTAGAGGGTATTGTTAATGATATTAATATATCAAGGGTGAATTCCACAGGCAATGGAAATGGACTGGAGTGACATAAGATGTCTATGCTTTAGGAAATGGACTGGAGTGACATAAGATGTCTATGCTTTAGGAAGTGACATAAGATGTCTATGCTTTAGGAATTCCACAGGCAATGGAAATGGACTGGAGTGACATAAGATGTCTATGCTTTAGGAAGGGATGCAAAAATAAGATCCTAAAAGAAGCAAAAGTAATTGAAAAGGAAAGAAGAGTAAGATCACTAGATCTTCACTTCTAATCCATATACTAATAGCAGAGGTCATTAGGTTAAATATTCCCAAATCAAAATTGTATATGGTATATATTCAATACCATGAATTTCTTTATTCCTCAGTTTACCCATCTAGAATATAACAAATAAATTTTTCTACTACCTAGAGTAGTTCTGAGGTCAGTGTGATAATACATGTGAAAGCTCTCTGTAAATGGGAAAGCACTATAAGGTATAAGGCATTATTAATATTAGATTAAATATCTTTATTCTTACAGATTCATAAAACACTAATAAACATGAAGAGTTAAAATATTTTACAGACATGAAACATATCACAGGATCAGTTTTCTACAGATTTCTTCTATAAAAATCACAGGCTATTTTGACTATTTGGGCAACAGGGTTAGCTGCTCCCAAAAATGTACATTAGATCATGGAAGAAAACGTTACTTTAAGAAATCAAAATCAACCTATGATAAATATGACTAGCCAAGAGAAGTAAATATAATAATCAATAAAATACATACTAACTCAAATGAAGGGGTTTAATAAATCAAAGTAAGAAGATTAGTTTCAGTCAAGGCAGGCGAGTATATCCCCAGAAAGATACAACTTGACTTTAACTTAATGAAAATAAAATGTTCTTTTTAATAGACTGAATTCTAACTTATTTGGTAGAAGGTCACGTCATTATTGAGGATAAAATGCAGTTAGACTGTTAGAATTGGGCTCCATTTTGCCTGGCATATAGAAGAGGTGGTTTCACTTCAGATGACCTACCTGGTTTCTTGGACAAAATTAACTAAAGTCTATATGAAGGGCAGACACTCAATCCATAAGACCTTAAATAAAATGCTTAAAGTATACCCTCAATATTTGCATCTGTAAAATTAGGACAAGCAGTTCTTAATGCATTTCACAGAATTGCTGCTATAAATATGCAAAGATACATATGACTATAAATAATTATCTGAAATTCCTAACTCAATGTATAACATATCAGTGCAATCAGTGACTGTTGATTTTTTATTATTGTTATTATTATTATCATTATCATTTTATTCAGTGTATGTCTTATCATGATCTGCCTTTGACATCTTCTTCCAGTTATTTCAACCTATGTGTTCGGATGCCAATAAAATGATACTGAACATACTTGATTCTTTAGAGTCTCAGGAGTTTTTTTCCTTATATTTGTCTGATGAAAATAATGCCCTACATGTCAAATATCCAAATTCTGCCCTTAATTTAAGCCTCAGTCAAATTCTAGGTCTGTCATGAAGTTATCGTCAACTACTCCATATGGAAATGATTACTTCCTACACCAGGCTCTTGCACACCTTTTCTAAACATCTCTTGCCATTTCTGCCTTGCATGAAGAAGAATTTTGGTGGTGTTAAAAGTAACACAGACCAGTCTTTATAACTTGGCTCCATCACATGCCAATTATTTATTCCTGGACAAACAACATAACCTCCTTGCACTTTTATTTCCCTATCTCTACAAACGTGGCCCAGGTATCTGACTCACCATTACATGGTATAACACATGCAAGGTGTGTGGAACATATTCTGATATTGATTTGGGGAAGTCCTCGATAAAAGAGGCCAAATATTATGTCACTCATCCATGTGTGTTTCCCTGTGATATTTGTTAATTGCTCACTTTGTTATTTTGCCCCAAACCAAAAACGTAATAAAAATTCTAGTCTACATTGTGCTCGGGGGAGCTCCTACTAAGGACCAAAGTTAACAAATTAGTTAAGTGCCCTCAATGTATTACTCTATAATTTATGTCAAATATAGTAATAATTTTAGTTATAATTAATATTTATTTAGTATTTATGGTATATCAGGCATTCTATTAAGTGCTTAGATATGTGGCATTATTTATCAGCAGTCTTATAAATGTATTGTTTTTCCATAATTAATAGGCAAAATAACTGAGGCTTGGAAGGATTTGTGCCCTTGACCAAGGCTTCTCTTAGTGCAGATATTTACACACAGGAGGTGTGATTATGGAGAGCATGCCTTTGACTATTATAGTATGGAGAATTTATATATTACTTTTTTAAAAATCTCTTGGTTTTACATTTTTGGAAACTGAGGGCATTTCCTTTTGCTTCTTTATATACAGTCTAATAAATATCTGATTGACCAATGGGTATTCTTTTTTTTTTTTTTTGCGGTACACGGGCCTCTCACTGTTGTGGCCTCTCCCGTTGCGGAGCACAGGCTCTGGACGCACAGGCTCAGTGGCCATGGCTCACGGGCCCAGCCGCTCCACGGCATGTGGGATCTTCCCGGACCGGGGCACGAACCCGTGTCCCCTGCATTGGCAGGCGTACTCTCAACCACTGCGCCACCAGGGAAGCCCCAATGGCTATTCTTTATTTACCTACTTCCCAAAGTGTTGAGCCAAATCTATAAAATAGGCTTCAGTTCTCAATTAGATTGATTTACCAGTGTGGGAGGGAGAGTAACAATTGGAACTAATCAGTGTCTTGTAAGTTTGTAGTGGTGTGAACTTCTCTGAGTCTAAATGATTAAGGGCTAGATCTTGAAGAATCATTAAAGTCTCCCAAAAAATTACCCTTTGTATTAACATGTACATATTACTATATAAAAAAATAGATAACCAACAAGGACCTACTGTATAGCACAGGGAACTATACTCAATATTTTGTAATAACCTATAAGGGAAAATAATCTGAAAAATATATATATACGTATACACATTATATATATATATATGTATATATATATATATATATATATACATATATATATATAAACTGGATCACTTTGCTGTACACATTAAAGTAACACAACATTGTAAATCAACTATACTTTAATAAAAAATAAAATTAAATTTAAAAAGATTAATTTGTGAAAATGTGACTACAGTACTGAGTCTTCCAAGCAAGGAACATGAACTATTCCAGTATTTTATTTAATAAAGTTTTATTTTCTCCATGAAAAAAAAGTTACCTTTAACTCCAAAGGCAATTTGGAAGAAGCTTTAGGATTTTAAATTTGGTTGTTACTAAAAGTTAATCAGAACTGAAATGTTTGAACATAAATAGAAGCTCCATGGTCTTTGCTGTGCAGATTGGTAAAAAGAAAAAATATATATGATTTATGGTTTTGATCTTCAATCTATGGTTACCCTGCTATATCAGTGTGCTAACGTTTATTGGAAAGCTGCTAAGCCAAAGGGGTTTTATGTATATTATCTTATTTAATTTCCTCACAAACCCTGTGAAGTAATAATCATCATTTCACTTTGTACATGGGGAAATAATCTCATCTCTTGTTGAAGCAACCAGCCATCTTTGTCCTGTCATCTTTGATCTACAGCTTACTGAAGACTGAATTGTTTCTGAGAATCTCTGGGCAAGGTAGAATCGTCTCTGCTATAAAGCTTGAAAAGTAAAATAAGACAGACATATTTCTTAAAATAGGTTTGTCCATCAGATCAGAGACTCCTCCTTCCCCGGCCAGGTACTCTATTACTTCAGCTACTAATGAAAATATTTTCATGTGACTGTGACCTGACATCCTTCAGTCCCAGTTCATTAGGTAGCAATGATCTTCTTACTTACCTTAATGTTAACATATTCCCTTAGGGCAAGGGCACCTTGGAAAGAACACTGAATGTTGACTTCATGAATGAAAAGGGATTGAATGTAGGGAAGGTTCTGTTCTGACTCTATATATTTGATTCTTAACAGATCTGCTTTGTTAAGAAAGAGTAATCACATTGACTGTTGATGCAAAGACATTAGACTCAGGATCACATTTTTATTCATTAAGCATCTGGACTATGACAGGGTAAATATTCAAACAGTAACTGTTCCAGCAAATTAGGCAGTTTGGTTACATGAACAGGGCACTGGACATTGGCCCTCGTCCTGGAATCACCATGGGCTATTTATGGAACCTTGAGAGAGTTATTCCATCCATTAGTTCTCTCATCTGAAAAATGAGGAGGGTGGATTTGATACTCGCTGAGAGTCCTTGTGACCATGTGTTAATGATTTATGTAGCAATAATTCTAAAGTAATGCATACAATACCACCTACTCATCGTTCACTAAGATATTTACTATCACTGCATCACTTATTAAAATCACTGCTTTAAACTTACTAGAATGCTGAAAATCTGTTTTTATTTGATTAACAATAACTGATTTTAAAAATATAGAGTCCTGTATATGTCCATTACTTTTTACAGATAAGCTTCTTTCGGAGAGTTTCAGGGTTTAACCAGGAATGTTAACAGACAGCAAGCTCCGATAGGGGAAGCCACTATTTTGTAAATGTTTATATCCTAAATGACTGAATAATGCCTTGCTCATAATAGTCACGCTGTTTTATATTTTAAAAATAGTATTAATAAAACCAAAACAATCATCTTGAGTAATGTGTTTAATTAAAAAAGAAAAGAGAAAGAAAAAGAAAAGAAAAGAAAAAAGACAAGCAATTTAACCTTTTTCATTTTGGCTTGGGGAATACTCCAGCTCTCTTCTGTTTTCTATTTTTAGCCACCTCTTTTAGGATTTTTTAAAAATCTCCAATTCCCTTTGGAATTGTATGATCTATTTTTCTGTCTCTAACCCACTTTGTATATGGAAATAAATCATAGAGTGGGCATCCTTTTTTTGACCTGGCAACCTCTTAGTTTAATGTTACTTCTGAGAATGGCTTCTGGATTGCAGGTCTCACATTCATGGGAGATAGTGGTTACCTTCTACTCTTTCCTGTGTCTCTTTCCTGAAATGGGATTTTAGTTATCTCAAAGAAAATCAAATAGGGTAGTAAGCTAGGGACTCACTAAGGATGAAGAATGTGGGAATGAAGTATGGAAAATAATCAATTGTGGTCAAATAAATACTATCTAGGGAGGTGAAATTTGAGCTAAGACCTCAATGAGGAGAAGGATCCATTCTTAGAAAATCTGTGGCAAGGACTACAGACAGAGGGAAGAGTAAAGACTTAGGTACTGAGAAATATTATGTGTTTGGAATGTATAAGAAATAGAAAGAAAGCCAGTGCAGCAGACAATAGCAAGCAAGGGGAGCATAACTTAAAGAAGGACTTATTGTATAGCACAGGGAACTATGCTCAATATCTTGTAATAACCTATAATATCAAAGAATCTAAAAAGAATATATACATACGCATATATAACTGAATCACTTTGCTATACATCTGAAACTAACACAACAATATAAATCAACTATACTTCAATAAAGATAAAAACAGTCAAACAAAAAATAAACAAGTGAAAGGTGTAGGCAAAGGCCAGCCCACAGAGAGTTTTAAAGTTCCTAGAAAATCTTGTGTTTTATTATAATTGTAATGGGAAGTTAGGCATTACTGAATATTAAGGTAAAGACCAAGAATTGAAGGTTGCAAGTGACTTTGTTCTAACTATTTATTAAGGCCATAGGACATGGCTAATTGATACTTCACCCCTGCTATAAAATACATTGACCTTCAAGAATAAATTCAATTTATTGCTTTCCATTAAAATAGTGAGGACTGCCACTCGTATGACTTGCATAAATATGACATTTGGCTCTGTGGGCTGTTTCTTCCTCCTCACCTGTGAGCTCTAGAATCAAAGGACAGGACAAGATCAGGTGAGAACTTGGAAGCTTATGCTACCAATATTGTCTCTTTATCCCTGGCACATGGATACTCTGGTTATGAAGTTAAAGCTTGTAAACATGGAAGATGTGGGTCCATATATGTCAAGCTTAAATTGTGGAATAAATATGACCATGACCAGAAGTTAACTAAGTATTCACGCTTGGATAGTAACGCATGGTCATTGGGGAATGTTCCACCAACAGGTGTCTTTGAGAGAGAGTCTCAGACAGTACCATAGAGAATTTGCATCTTCTCCCCATATCAAACTCTCCTATTTTCTCTCCTTACAACTCCAAGAGAACATTGGCTAGGTTTTCATGAACATAATTTTGATTAACCATATGCCCAAACACACAGACTTAAGTTTCCTTCCCTAGTTGGATATTTCTTATATTATGTCTTGGTCTTAGTTCATGAGATCCTGATTGTGGTAAACTAAATTCTAAGCCCCACAGAGATCTGCATTCTAACCCCTAGATTGTGTGATTATACTACTTCACATAGTAAAAAGGACTCTATATATGTGATTAAATTAAGCATCTTGAGATGCAGAGATTAGCTATGTGAGTTCAATGTAGTCACAAGGCTACTAATAAGAGGGAGACAGAAGGGTCAAAAGGGATATGACAATGGATTCGAAGGTCTGTGAACCAGAGAGAGATTTGTAGGTACCATGCTAATGGCTTTGAAGATGGAGGAAGGGGCTGCAGGCTAAGGAATGAAGGTGGCCTCTAGAAGCTGGAAAAAGCAAAGGAATGGATGCTCCTCAAGAGTCTCTAAAAAGAACTAGCTTTTGTGAGACCTCAACTTTAGCCCAGTTAGACTAATTTTGATTTTCTTACTTTTGGAATTGTAAGATCATAACTTTCTGTTTAAACTGTCAAGTTTGTGTTAATTTGCTAGAGAAGCACTAGTAAATTAATACATTGTCATTCTTCTCCCATTCAGCCTTTTTACTCCATTCCTCTCTATGTGTTTTTGGGATCACTTAGTTGACAGAAGATCTTACACTACAGTAGTATCAGATCACTTTTATTTATTTTGTTTTCACCATTTTATTGGAGTATAGTTGATCTACAATGTTGTGTTAGTTTCAGTGTACAGCAAAGTGACTCAGTTATACATAGACATATATTCATTCTTTTTCAGATTATTTTCCCATTTAGGTTATTACAGAATACTAAGTAGAATTCCTTGTGCTATACAGTAGGTCCTTGTTGGTTAACTATCTTATATATAGTAGTGTGTGTATGTTACTCCCAAGCTCCTGATTTATCCCTCCCTCCCACATTTCCCCTTTAGTAAATATAAATTTGTTTTTGATATCTGTAAGTCCGTTTCATCACTTTATTTTGTATTTATTTTATTATATTTTATAACCAGTTTTAATATATTAATATAATTTCTTTTTTCCAGTTTAGCTTATCACAGCGTAAGGGTTAAGGTACCGACAAGAGGCTGTGGGACCCACTGGTCCTTTGCTCTACAATAGATGGTTCCAGAAGCAATGTCAGGAGGAATTGAAATTAAATCTCAGACCCATTTTTACATAAAGCTGACTCTCACTAGTAGATGCAAATAATGTACCGATAACTAAAGAATCAATTATTCTTTCTGAGGCCAATTCAATAATAGGAGGTAGGATGCCAGAAATGAGCTGAGTTTCAAGGAAATGAATGGAGAGACCAAGGGAGCTTCCAGGAAGATAGTTTAGGATGCAGGATGGTGGTAAGTAGCCCAGAGAGAAGGAAGACACAAGGCAATAGACTGAGAATCAAGCAGCAAAAGAAAATTCAACCTAGAGGAATAATAAAAGAGATATAGTCTCTTTGTGCTGAGACCAAAAATAAAGAAATAATTAGCATATATGTCCTTTGTGCATATATTTAAAAAAAATTCAGGGAGACAAAGACTCTTAGCAGCATATGGGACAGTATTTGCTTTCACTCAAAACCCAAGTTGCTTTCACTATTTTCCTTCTCTCTTACTGTTGTAACTTCATATGCACAGATAGTCACTGGATCAAATTAAAAACAATTTCTTCTATATTTGCATTCAATAAAGTTTGAAGTTAATACTATTGAGTCATAGTGAACAATCCTATTATTATCCAAATGTCTAGTTATGGCATTAGCAAGCTATGCCTGAAACTGCTGACCTCCCAAACAAAAATGAGATATTAGCTTTAAAGTGCAGCTGACATAAGTTAAGCCATAGCTGGAATAATTTAGTGTCTGAACCATAATATTTAGATCAAAGAGTGGAATTTTCCAATTCAATCTAATTTTAGTGGAAATGTATGGGTTTGTGGTCAATACCAATTAAAAATAAACACCCTAGATAACTTAATCTCTTTCCTGATGGGTCAGACATTCATTTCACTGAGTTGTTACTGCCAGCGATCCAATTAAAGGAAGGAAAAGAAAGAATTATGCATTGCAATAAACTTTAGTATTTGAAATAGCTTAATAAAATGAACGTAATCTCAAAAGTGTTTTCCCTTCTAATGTGTAAGTTTTAATTACTCCATTTTGTATTAAAATAACGTTAAAAATGTCTAATTGCCACTTCCAACTGAATGATGTCATAAGATTGCTGGGCCTTGCTTCTCTTTAAAGCACCTTGGGTTTGTATTTATAGGTCTTGCAGGAAAGAACTGCAGAAGATTAAGAGTGGCAATTAGTCCTGGATGCCTAGATGTCAGGAAAGGAGCAGAGCTCTGGAGGATGGTACAGAGGCAGGAAGTGGGAAACTGGTTAGGTCAATGTAAAGTAGGAGACACTGGGTCAGTGACCCATAAATTATACATCTTCCTTTTATCTTTAACAAAGTCAGGTTTAATGAGCTAAGAGAGATGGAAATCATTCTGGTATACATGAACAAGCAAGGGAAGGGTGGGGTGATTTTTATAATTTTGTTTTCTTTTTTCATGCTTTTATTTCAATTTTTTACTTATTAAAAAATAGGACAAGGGTAAATAAAAATAAATCACTCACAATCCCATGACTGTCATGTACCAATATAATTATGTTTTCCTATTAAAAGAGTACATATTCACTGCTGACAATTCAGAAAATTTGAAACCAAAAAGAGGTAAAGAGTAAATATATTACACAAAGAGGAAAACCTGTTTGAGGAAGGTATTTAAGACTTTGAACTGTTTTCAGATGTTTTTTATGACCTCCATGAACACTGTGACATTGATTGAGGCAACCACCACCCCAAGAAATGCTGGATGACAGGACAATTTGGGGAAGAGTCTAAGGGAATAGCTATTACTCTTGAGGGTGGGTTCAAAAAACCATGCAGTGATGAACTTCAGCCAGCAACATTCTGAACTTCAAGGATCCATCCATGCCTCTGATGGAAAGAGATGCAGGGAGCCAAGCTTCTTCAGAGAGGGATAATTATGCAAGAAAAATGCCTTTGTTCTTACAGAACTGACCAAGCATGCTGAGTTTCCTTACTAACAGGGACACTAAGAGTTTAAAACAGGAAACCAAGGACACAGCCTAGCTGTTATGCTGGATGTGGGAAGCAAAGAGGCAAACAGATGGTCTCTTGACACAGTCCATTTTGCCCTTACTGTAGTATTCCAGGAAGGGGACTCTATCAACTGTTTCCACCATTTCATTTCTGTTACGATGTCCCTCAGAATAAATCAAGCTTACGATCTGCTGAGTCTAGATGGTACCTGTAAAAATAAATATCTTGTTTTCAACCCTGAATTATTTTTTTAATAACAAAGGTCAATAGTAATGCCATTCATCTCAAAATTATTTGGAACTTTTTATTCCTTTTAACCACTTTAAGGCACAAGTGAATTTTTCCAAGGGTTTTGGTGGTTTGTATATTATGTTAAAATTGGTAAAGGTAAAATCAGGGGCTCTTTGTTCCTTTTTTGCTCTGAAGTGTTGTAGTTTTTCTGATTCCATGACAGTGGTGATTCAGAATAATCCCTCAGCTCCTCTGTTTCCTGTACTTCAATAAGGTCTGTTTGTACCATTTTCAGTGACTACCTCTGTTTCTCCTTCCTTACTCTCCTTTCTTAGAGCTTTATCCTTTAGAAGTATAAACAAATTAAGAGTTCCAGGCCCCTTTCACCTCTTTTATTTTTAATTTTATTTTATTGTGTAGCATATGTCATCTCATACAATGTTGAATAACAGTAGCGATAGCAGCCATTCTTGTCTTGTTCCTGATTTTAAATATAGTATTTTAAATGTTTCACTATTGCATATGTGGCTTGTGGTAAATTTTGGTAGATTCTGTTTTGTAGGTTAAGGAATTCTCTTTTCTCCCTAGTTTGCTAACAGTTTCCTTTATGAACAGTTGCTGAATTTTATTGAATGCTTGTTCTGCGTATATTGAGATAATGCAGGGTTTCTCTTATTCTCTGGTAATGTGGGTAAACTACATTAATCAATTTTTAAACCCAAAAAAAAAAAAGAAAGAAAAAACACACTCTAAAATGGAGGTATAAGGACTAAAAAGCCTGAGTTCCAGAAATGTTGAAAGATTAATTCTAAGCACCATTCGCTGGGTATTGTGTGACTAATGGACTAAAAGCATGGTGAATACTGCTCCTGGGCAGAGATGAGCTGGTATATTGAATGTTCTTAACTATTTGTCTCTTTCCCCATTACAAGTAAACTCCATGAGGGCAGGTTTTGTTTATTTAGTTTTCTGAAGCATCCCTGATGATTAGAACAGTGTCTGGAAATTAGTACTACTCAATAATTATTTTCTTAATTAATTAGTCAATTAATTAATATGGCTGGTAAATGTGTCATGTCACTAGATACCCAGTAAAGATTTAAAAAGCTAATGAGAGCAGAGTGTAAGGATGAAACAACAGGACAAGCACAGGAGATGGAATGAGATGACCTGGCTTCTCAGATCCATTGTTCAGCATGTGTATATCATGGACACATTAGCTAATTTATCTCTACCTTGCCTTTTTTATTCATAAAAACAAGAGTGCTGACTGCAGTCAGGCAGCTCTGATTCTGTGCCTGGTGCCATCTCTGATGTTCTATGGGTCATGAGACATTTTACTTAACCTTTGTGTCTTCATGCTCCAGTGTCTCCCTGTATAAAATGTGGACACTAATCACATGTCATCCAAAGGTTTCCTATGAGTTGGTACAAGTTGGGAAATTTTTAAACATGAATAATCTATTGCATATAGGCACTGAGCAGATCTCAGTTCTTAATTTTACTAGTAATGCTATTTATAATTAATTTTATTTATGATTAAAAAAAAGCTTGGAGAGAGACTTTCGAGGTGGCAGAGGAGTAAGATGTGGAGATCACCTTCTTCTCCACAAATACATCAGAAATACATCTACATGTGGAAAACTCCAACAGAAAACTGACTGAATGCCGGCAGAAGACCTCAGACTTTCCAAAAGGCAAGAAACTCGACACATACCTGGGTAAGGCAAAAGAAAAAACAGAGACAAAAGAATAGGAATGGGACCTGAACCTACTTTAATCCCGTCCTGTCTGAGCAAAGAACAGATACACTAAGATGACCTACACGCAGAGGCTGGGCCAAATACAAAGCTGAACCCAGGAGTTTTGCAAAAAAAAGAAGAGAAAGGGAAATCTCTTCCAGCAGCCTCAGGAGTAGCAGATTAAACCTCCACAATCAGCTTGATTTACCCTGCATCTCTGGAATACCTGAATAGACAACGAATCATCCCAAGATTGAGGCGGTGTACTTTGGGAGCAACTGTAGACATGGGGTTTGCTTTCTGAATCTAATTTGTTTCTGGTTTTATGTTTAACTTAGTTTAGTATTTAGAGTTCATTATCATTGGTGGATTTGTTTATTGATTTGGGAGCTCTGTTCCTTTTTCTTTTTAATATATAGATTATATATATCTTTTTCCTTTCTCTCTTTGTGTGTGTGTGTGTATGTGTATGCTTCTTTGCGTGATTTTGTCTGTATAGATTTGCTTTAAACATTTGTCCTAGGGCTCTGACTGTTTTTTTTTTTTCTTTTTGGTATAGTTTTTAGCGCTTGTTATCATTGGTGGATTTGTTTTTTGGTTTGGTTGCTCTCTTCTTTCTTTCTTTTTTTATTACTTTTTAATCTTTTTATTTTTAATAACATTTTTTAGTTTTTATTTTAATAACTTTATTTCATTTTATTATTTTTTTTTCTTTCTCTTTTTCTCCCTGATTTTCTGAGCCATTTACCTGATAGGACCTTGGTGCTCTGGCCAAGGGTCAGGCATGTGCCTCTAAGGTGGGAGAGCCGAGTCCAGGGCATTGGTCCACCAAGGCCTCCCAGCTCCATGTAATATCAAATGGCAAAAGCATTCTGAGAGATCTCCATCTCAATGCGGAGACACAGTTTCACTCAACAACCAGCAAGCTACAGTGTTGTACACCCTATGCCAAACAACTAACAAGACAGTAGCACAACCAGAACCATTAACAGAGAGGCTGTCTAAAATCATAAGGTCAGAGACACCCCAAAACACACCACTGGACACCAAAAAGACAAGAACCAGCCTCATTCACCAGGGCTGAGGAACCAGTACCCTCCACCAAGGAGCCTACTCAACCGACTGAACACACCTTAGCCACTGGGGGCAGACACCAAAAACAATAGGAACTACAAACCTGTAGGCTGTGAAAAGGAAACCCCATACAAAGAAAGTTAAGCAAAATGAGAAGACAGAGAAACACACAGCAGATGAAGGAGAAAGGTAAAAACCCACCAGACTGGGCTTCCCTGGTGGCGCAGTGGTTGAGAGTCTGTCTGCCAATGCACAGGATGTGGGTTCGTGCCCTGGTCCAGGAAGATCATACATGCCGTGGAGCGGCTAGGCCCGTGCGCCATGGTCGCTGAGCCTGTGTGTCTGGAGCCTGTGCTCCACAATGGGAGAGGCCACGACAGTGAGAGGTCCGCATACTGCCAAACAAACAAAAAAAGAAACAAGCAAAAAAACCCACCAGGGTTTCCCTGGTGGCTCAGTGGTTGAGAGTCTGCTTGCCAATGCAGGGAACACGGGTTCGTGCCCCAGCCTGGGAAGATCCCACATGCTGCAGAGTGGCTGGGCCCGTGAGCCATGGCCACCGAGCCTGTGCGTCTGGAGCCTGTGCTCTGCAACGGGACAGGCCACAACAGGGAGAGGCCTGCGTACCGCAAAAAAAAAAAAAAAAAAAAAAAAAAAAAAAAAAAACACCAGACCAAACAAATGAAGAGGAAATAAGCAATCTACCTGAAAAAGAATTCAGAGTAATGATAATAAAGGTGATCCAACATCTGGGAAATCGAATGGAGAAAATATAAGAAATGTTTAACAAGAACCTAGAAGAATTAAAGAGGAAACAAACAATGGTGAACAACACAATAAATGAAATTAAAAATTCTCTAGAAGGAACCAATAGCAGAATAACTGAGGCAGAAGAACAGATAAGTGACCTAGAAAATAAAATAGTGGAAATAACTAGCACAAAGCAGACTAAAGAAAAAAGAATGAAAAGAATTGAGGATGGTCTCAGAGAACTCTGGGACAACATTAAACGCACCAACATTTGAATTACAAGGGTCCCAGAAGTACAGAAGAAAAAAGGGACTGAGAAAATATTTAAAGAGATTATAGATGAAAATTTCCCTAATATGGGAAAGGAAATAGCTAATCAAGTCCAGCAAGCACAGAGAGTCCCATACAGGATAAATCCAAGGAGAAACATGACAAGGCACATATTAATTAAACTATCAAAAATTAAATAAAAATGATCAAAAGTAGCAAGGGAAAAGCAACAAATAATACACAAGAAAATCCCCAAAAGGTTAAGAGCTGATCTTTCAGCAGAAACTCCACAAGCCAGAAGGCAGTGTGAGGACATATTTAAAGTAATGAAAGGGAAACACCTACAATGAAGATTACTCTACACAGCAAGGATCTCATTCAGATTCAATGGAGAAATTAAAAACTTTACAGACAAGTAAAAGCTAAGTGAATTCAGCACCACCAAACCAGCTTCACAACAAATGCTAAAGGAACCTCTCTAGTCAGGAAACACTAGAGAAGAAAAAGACCTACAATAACAACCCAAAACAATTAAGAAAATTATAATAGGAACACACATATCTATAACTACCTTAAATGTAAATGGATTAAATGCTCCAACAAAATGACATAGACTGGCTGAATGGATACAAAAAGAAGATGTGTATAAATGCTGTCTATAAGACCCACTTCAGACCTAGGGACACACACAGACTGAAAGTGAGGGAATGGAAAAAGATATTCCATGCAAATGGAAAGCAAAAGAAAGCTGGAATAGCAATTCATATAACAGAAAAACTAGATTTTAAAGTAAAGACTATCACAAGAGACAAAGAAGTACACTACATAATGATCAAGGGATCAATCCAAGAAGAAGTTATAACAATTGTAAATATTTATGCACCTAACATAGGAGCACCTCAACTCATAAGGCAAATGCTAACAGCCATAAAAAGGGAAATTGACAGTAGCACAACCAATGGACAGATCATACAAAAAGAAAATAAATAAGGAAACACAAGCATTAAGTGATACATTAACCACGGTGGACTTAATTGATATTTATAGGACATTCCATCCAAAAACAACAGAATATCCTTTCTTCTCAAGTGCACATGGAACATTCTCCAGGATAGATCATATCTTGGGTTACAAATCAAGCCTTGGTAAATTTAAGAAAATTGAAATAGTATCAGGTATCTTTTCTGACCACACACTATGAGACTAGATATCAATTACAGGAAAAAAATGTAAAAAATACAAACACATGGAGGCTAAACAATACACTACTTAATAACCAAGAGATGACTGAAGAAATCAGAGGAAATTAAAAAACACCTAGAAACAAATGACAATGAAAACACAATGACCCAAAACTTATGGGTTGCAGCAAAGCAGTTCTAAGAGGGAAGTTTATAGCAAAACAATCGTACCTTAAGCAACAAGAAACATCTCAAATAAACAACCTAAACTTACACCTAAAGCAGTTAGAGAAAGAAGAACAAAAAACCCCAAAGTTAACAGAAGGATAGAAATCATAAAGATCAGATCAGAAATAAATGAAAAAGAAATGAAGAAAACAACAGCAAAGATCAATGAAACAAAAAGCTGGTCCTTTGAGAAGATAAAAAAAAACTGATAAAACATTAGCCAGCCTCATCAAGAAAAAAAGGAAAAAGACTCAAATCAACAGAATTAGAAATGAAAAAGGAGAAGTAACAACTGACACTGCAGAAATACAAAGGACATGAGAGATTACTACAAGCAACTATATGCCAAAAAAAATGGACAACCAGGAAAAAATGGACAAATTCTTAGAAAAGCACAACCTTCTGAGACTGATTCAGGAAGAAATAGACAATATAAACAGACTAATCAGAAGCACTGAAATTGATATTGTGATTAAAAATCTTCCAACAAACATAAGCCCAGGACCAGATGGCTTCACAGGAGAATTCAGTCAAACATTTAGAGAGGAGCTACCACCTATACTTCTCAAACTTTTCCAAAATATAGCAGAGGGAGGAACACTCCCAAACTCATTCTACGAGGCCACCATCACTTTGATACTAAAACCAGATAAAGATGTCACAAAGAAAGAAAACTGCAGGCCAGTATCACTGATAAACATTGATGCAAAAATCCTGAACAAAATACTAGTAAACAGAATCCAACAGCACATTAAAAGGATCATACACCATGGTCAAGTGTGGATAATCCCAGGAATGCAAGGAATCTTCAACATACGCATATCAAACAATGTGATACATCATATTAACAAATTTAAGGAAAAAAAAACATGATCATCTCAGTAGATGCAGAAAAACCTTTCAACCAAATTCAACATTCATTTATGATAAAAACCCTCCAGAAAGTAGGTGTAGAGGGAACTTACCTCAATAAAGTAAAGGCCATATATGACAAACCCACAGCCAACATCATTCTCACTGGTGAAAAACTGAAACCATTTCCTGTAAGATCAGGAACCAGACATGGTTGTCCACTCTAACCACTATTATTCCACATAGTTTTGGAAGTTTTAGCCACAGCAATCATAGAAGAAAAAGAAATAAATGGAATCCAAATCAGAAAAAAAGAAGTAAAGCTGTCACTCTTTGCAGATGACATGATACTACATAGAGAGAATCCTAAAGATGCTACCAGAAAACTACTAGAGTGAATCAGTGAATTTGGTAAAGTAGAAGGATACAAAATTAATGCACTGAAATCTCTGGCATTCCTATACACTAATGATGAAAAATCTGAAAGGGAAATTAAGGAAAAACTGCCATTTACCATTGCAACAAAAATAATAAAATACCTAGGAGTATACCTACCTAAGGAGACAAAAGACCTGTATGCAGAAAACTATGACACTGCTGTAAGAAATTAAAGATGATACAAACAGATGGAGAGATATTCCACGTTCTTAGAATGAAAGAATCAACATTGTGAAAAAGACTATACTACTGAAAGCAATCTACAGCTTTAGTACAATCCCTATCAAACTGCCAATGGCATTTTTCACAGAACTAGAACAAAATTTTTCACAATTTGTATGGAAACACAAAAGACCCCGTATAGCCAAAGCAATCTTGAGAAATAATCAGGAATCAGCCTCTCTGACTTCAGACTATACTACAAAGCTACAGTAATCAAGACAGCATGATACTCGTACAGAAATACAGATCGATGGAAAAGGATAGAAATCCCAGAGACAAACCCACGTACATATGGTCACCTTATTTTTGATAAAGGAGGCAAGAATATACAATAGAGGAAATACAGCCTCTTCGATAAGTGGTGCTGGGAAAACTGTACAGCTACATGTAAAAGAATGAAATTAGAACACTCCTTAACACCATACACAAAAATAAACTCAAAATGGATTAAAGACATAAATGTAAGGCCAGACACTATAAAACTCTTAGAGGAAAACATAGGCAAAACACTCTATGACATAAATCACAACAAGATCCTTTTGACCCAACTCCTAGAAAAATGGAAAGAAAAACAAAAATAAACAAATGGGACCTAATGAAACTTAATAGCTTTTGCATAGCAAAGGAAAACATAAACAAGATGAAAAGACAACCATCAGAATGGAAGAAAACATTTGCAAATGAAGCAACTGAAAAAGGATTAATCTCCAAAATTTACAAGCAGCTGGTGCAGCTCAATATTAAAAACAACAAACAGCCCAATCCAAAAATGGCAGAAGACCTAAATAGCCATTCCTCCAAAGAAGATATAAAGCTTGCCAACAAACACATGAAAGGATACTCAACGTCACTAATCATTAGAGAAATGCAAATCAAAACTACAATGAGGTATTGCCTCACACCAGTCAGAATGGCCATCATTTAAAAATCTACAAACAATAAATGCTGTAGAGGTTGTGGAGGAAAGGGAATCCTCTTGCACTGTTGGGTGGAATGTAAATTGATACAGCCACTATGGAGAACAATATGGAGATTCCTTAAAAAACTAAAAATAGACCTATCATATGACCCTACAATCCCACTACTGAGCATATACCCTGAGAAAACCATAATTCAATAAGAGATATTTACCACTATATTTATTGCAGCTCTATTTACAATAGCCAGGACATGGAAGCAACCTAAGTGTCCATCAATAGATGAATGGATAAAGAAGATATGGCACATATATACAATGGAATATTACTCAGCCATAAAAAGAAATGAAATTACGTTAATTGCAGTGAGGTGGATGGGCCTAGAATCTGTCATGCAGAGTGAAGTAAGTCAGAAAGAGAAAAACAAATAGCATATGCTAACACATATGTATGGAATCTAAAAAACAAAAGGAATAAAATGGTTTTGAAGAACTTAGGGGCAGGACGGGAATACAGATGCAGAAGTAGAGAATGGACTTGAGGATATGGTGAGTGGGAATGGTAAGCTGGTACGGAGTGAGAGAGTGGCATGTACTTATATACACTACAAATGTAATAAAGGTAGCTAATGGAAAGCAGCCACATAGCACAGGGAGATCAGCTCTGTGCTTTGTGAACACCTAGATTGGTGGGATAGGGAGGATGGGAGGAAGACACAAGAGGGATGAAGTATGGGGATATATGTATATGTATAGTTGATTCACTTTGTTATAAAGCAGAAACTAGCACACCATTGTAAAGCAATTATATTCCAATAAAGATGTTATAAAAATAAATAAAAATTTTTTTTAAAATAACAAAAACTTTATGCCAATAGACTCCTATAGATTCCTGTACCTCCTTTTTAAGCTCCTCTTTTTTGCATGACTATCTTATTGTTGCTTTATAAATGGAATAGAAGTTTCCATGTAGACAGCAGGCTTATCTTTCCCCCACATTATTTTACCCTCCATAACCAAGCATGATGCCTAACATATAGGAGGCACTTATTAGATATTTTCTGATGATTTAATAAAATGGTGATAGAGGTTTTAAAAAGATTTTTTAAGTGAAGCCGTATAATAATAGAAGTGGTTTTATTTTAATTTCTGGGACCACTTACTTAGCATTTGGAGTCTTCTAAACTAACAGGATTGCTTTTCCCATCACAATTTTCTTAGCTGTGGTGATAGTAATAAATGCATTCATTGATGTCTTCAAGAAGTCTTTTTAAAAAAGGAAAAATAACATCTTTATATGACATAGAATAGACAATAAAATTTTACCATTAAGATATGGAGTCAATCTAAAACAAACAGGAGGACAATGACACAGATAATGAGGAGATACCATGGTGCACTTTATTATTTAGTCATTCATTCATGTACTTAACAGATATTTAAGGATGCATATTATTCACCAGGTCCAGCTACAAAAATAAAATGATAGTCTCCAAAATTTTAAAGAAATCATAAAGCAGTATAATGACAAACAAACAATTACATAATAAAAATAAATGATGTCACAGAGATGGGAAAGAAAATAAAAGACATATTGTTTTGTCTAAACTATATGTTAGGAAAAATTTCATGCAAGAAGTGATGATTAAGATTAAAAAATGGGTATGAAATTTCTAGGTGTGCAAATTAGGTCAGATACCCCAGCCAGAGTAAACAGCAACTGTAAAAATTACAAATGTGTGGGTTTTCCCTGGTGGTTCAGTGGTAAAGAATCCTCCTTTCAATGCAGGGGATGTGAGTTCAATCCCTAGTTGGGAAACTAAGATCCCTCATGCCAGGGGGCAGCTAAGCCCATGTGTCACAACTAGTGAGCTCTTGTGCCTCAACTAGAGATCCCAGGTGCCACAAACTACAGAGCTCATGCACCCTGGAGCCTGCGCACCACAACTAGAGAAGAGGAAAACCTGCACGCCACAAATAAGAGAAACCCGTGCACCACAATGAAGATCCTAGATGCTGCAACAAACACCTAACACAGCCCAAAATAAAATAAATAAATAAATAAATAATAAAGTTAAAAAAAACACAAATGTGTGAAATCATGTCATGAGTGTGGAACCATACATAGTTCAAGATCATTGGTGTGTAAATAAGAGGTGGGGATATGTAGGATAAATAATATCTATTCAGTAATAGAGAAAAAAAATCTGAAATGTTTTTGGCTAGAGAACTGTGTTTGCCTATGAGAAGGCAAACATTGATATATTGTCCTGTTGGTCTGTTTGCCTATTATGGTGTGAGTATGAAGGATTAATTTATTTTGATTTGTAGATAGTTGATGGTAGTAGCATAAGAACTAACAAAGAAGGTATTGTTGAAGATTAGATATTTCAGGAGAAGTCGAGATGGAAAAGAGAAAGTACAGTTAGCAGAACTGAGAAGACTTGGTAACTAATTAGATATAGGAAATAGAGCTTAGAAAATCATCTGTGTTATATGTGAGATCATCTCTGGTAAAGATAACATGGGTCCTCCTGAGGGACTGTCCTTCTACCTGACTGCTCTAGTACAGGTCACTGATCCCATCCTGGGGACTCCACTCTCCCAATCTCATCTAAACCTAACTTCCTCCCAAAGACTCCACCTCCAAATATTACCATCACATTGTGGGGCAGGGGGATGAGTTTCAATATACAAATTTTAAGGGCACACAAACATTCAGTCCATAACAAAGACTCACTGTTACCAATACATATAGTTTTTTTTGTTTGTTTGTTTTTTGTTTTACGCCCTCATGACCTTTGGGAAAACTCTTTGTATGTAGATTTCATGGGAAACAATTACTGACACCATCTCTCCATTAATGCCTCTCATTGTGGAAGCCCAGGAACTAGGTTCTTTTTCTACCCATCCATAATCACAGCTAATTGTTTGAATTGTGAATCCTGAGAAAAGTATGAAGAGGACAGGGGCAGTGTTCAGGAGGTGAGACCTAGTGCAGTGCCTGTAGCAATATTGGTATGGCCTAAACTGTTCCCATGGTATAGCCTTGGCTGTGGTTTCTGGTGCTCCAGTATGGAGATACTTTGATCATTGTCCACATTTTCCAAGTCTTATTCTCCAGTCTCCCAACAGGTCTTTGAGTTCGCATTTCCTCCCAATAAATTCTCTTCTTGCTTATGATAGCCTGAGTTGATTTTTCTTTCTTATAACCAAACCCCTAACATATCCATTCCTCATTTCTTTCAGATACCTGAATGTGCTCCAATTGGTTGAAAACTCTAATTGATTTCAAGAATGTAAGAGCTTTTCTATCATATTCTTATCAGAAAGACTGAAAGAATGAAAGAAAATGAACATTCTCCTTATATTAACGATTAAATTTAATAACATAACAAAACTGATTCCAAATCAAGGCACTCTTACTTCCTTTTCCTGCCATTAATCTATTTCCCCTTTATGATGATTTGTATAGGACTTCAGTAGCACTCTAATTCTCAATTTCTGACCTTTATCCTCCGCCTTCCTTCACTACATATCAGGCCTTTCTGGATGGCCTCTTTGGATCTTTTCCTACAGCCATACTGCTTCTGATTATGTGATACAAAAAAAATCTAATCCATAAGAGTTTCAGATTTAGGCTGCTGCCAATAAAAATAATATATACTTAAGTCTGGAACAATACACAAATCTATTTCTTCACCCCTTCTTGAACTATCCCAGAGTCAGGAAACTAATCTGAAAGCTGATGGAAATAGTGAAATCCATAGACATGGCCAAGCTTCAAGAAGATTGAAGTTCCTAGCTGAACACGGACCTCATTGAATTTTTAGCCATGAGGTCCCAAGATGGGTATGATATATCCTGCCATAATTATGAAATTTAGCAGGCCAATATTTATTGAAGACTGGTTATGTGCCAGGCACCATCCTGTGTGATGGTGTAACAGGGAAGAGCCAATCCTGACTCTATGTTGGATCTGTTTCTTTCCTTTAACCTTTGCTTCCCATTGCTTTTGTTCACTGAAAGGATACTATCTATACATAATTGCCTGATAGGGGAACACTGCCCATCTGCCTGAATGTTAAACCAAAGTGCCTTTGTTCAGTGAAACATCCTGACCCTGTCCACCTGTGAATGGCTGCAAGAAAGAAGAAATTAACACTTACTTAACACCTGAGGTTAGCCATTCCAGGAGATATTTGCAAGACTTATGGCATTTTTATTTTACTTCCTCACCTCCTCCCCCTCTCTATTCTATAAAAGAAACTGACATCCAGACCCCCGATAAGAAGTTTTTTGGAGACATTAGTCTGCCATCTTTTCGGTATGGTGGATTTCTGAATAAAGTCATGATCCTTACCTGAACACCTCATCTCCTGATTTATTGGCCTGCCGTGCAGCAAGGAGAGCAAGCTTGGACTTGGTAACAATGGGATTTAGTCATGAGAAAAAAAGACCAGTCCCTACACTTAAAGGCCATGCACTCTAATAAAGAAGGAGGGAATCAATAATTTAATAAATGAATAATATAATTTCAGTTAGTGACAAGCAATAGGAGAAAAAAAAGTGGGAATAGAATAAAATGAGATACTTAGGAGAGAGTATAGGTTCTTTCGATATGATGAGGTAAGTCCACTCTGAAATGTGATATTTAAGCAAAAATCTGAATGATAAAGAGAAATCAAACCAAATATCCCAAACACAAAAATATTTCATGCACAGGCATGGACTGTAAAAAGAAGTAATAGCTTATTTGTTTCAAAGATAGAATGCTTGTTGCTGGAGAATTAAGATTGAGGTGTCTCTTAGGAAAAAAACAGAAACTTTGGCATGCTCTTCTCCAGCAAGGCAGAGTTAGTTCTCCCATCAAGGCTTCTGCAAGGTCCTAGGCATTTTTATGAGGGATGTGTAACATTTCTGGATGACTCTGCACAATTCACAGAGGACCAAAGTGGAAATCTACCACCTCTTCAAAAGGGGAAGCAAGAGTGGGTAACTTAATGATTATGTTTTAGAATTCTAATTCCTATCTCAGATCTTACCTTAGATATGCTCACAGCCACTATGGAAAATCCCAGAAAGGACTTGTTGAATCCATCTACTATGAACTAATCCCAAGAGCAAAGGCCAAAGATCTGGCCTTACTATAAATTGTTTGTGTGTGTGTGTGCGTGTGTGTGGTTGTTTGTGTGTGGTGATAAGGTACTTCTTGGCAACATTTAGCTATCTCAGCTCAGCTGTCATCAAAGTCTGAGGCTGAAGGAGAGCATCTCAGAATAAATACATTCAGACTTAGCTTCCTAGAAATAACCTAGGGCCTTTGACCACAACCTTCTGTATTACTACATTATCTTCCTTGACATTCCTTTTTATTGTAGTAGGCACCACATTGAATATTCTGTTGGTATTCCCTGTATTTTCTCATTTAATTTTCATAACTATAGGGGAGTTATTAACTTACATTTGGTAGATGAGTAAACTGAGACCTGACGTTTTTGGCCTTTTCTCTAAATCACACAACTTGTAAATTAAAAAAATTCAGTTCAGATGTAACTCTGAAGTGTATGTTCTTGTCAATATACTCTTAAGCTTTATTTCAAAAGGAGGACTGTTCGTCAGATAAGAGAAAAAGATTACATAAGCATTCATGAAGGGTATAAAGATATAAACTCTGGTTCTTTTTTCATACACATTTATTTGCATTTTCCAAACGTGGCTTGTTATTTATATTTAAGTTCTGCCACTGGAGAAAATCACATTTTGTCTTTTGTGCCAAGCTGCAGAGTCGGCTCATTTCATTACATTTCTAACTTCTCAGAAAGACACTACGCAACTGGAATTTCATCTGTATCAATAGTCTGCTGCCAACTGTTGGATATTGCTGACAGTGGATCAATTTTAATTTACAGCCGATCTTGAAAGGGCATTTAAATAGTGGTAATTAAGAAGCAAAATGTGGATCTGAAAATGTAGAAAAATGTGGATAGATTTAAACAAATGAAGTACTTGAAGCCCTTTCTTTACAAAGCCAAGATGTTCAATGTAAAGTTTCTCTGCAGTATACATAATTATTTTTGGCAGAGTTGAGGAAAATCACAAGGTTCCCAGTGTCAGACTAGATTATACCCATCTACACTGCTATTCCTGAGCCTATGAGAGAAAGCCCTTCCCTCACACCTGACTGGGCCTCTAGGCCAACGAGGTGCTGCATGAAAGGAAATCTGAGACACAGAGAAGTTAACTCCCTGGTCCAGAATCACAGAAGTACCATGTGGCTGACAGGGTCTTGGTGCTCTGACCAGGTGTCAGACCTAAGCATCTGAGTGGGAGAACCAAGTTCAGGATATTGGTCTACCAGAGACCTCCCAGTTCCATGGGAGAGCTCTCCCAGAGCTCTCCATCTCAATGATAAGACCCAGCTCCACTCAACAACCAGAGAGCTACAGTGCTGGACACCCTATGCCAAACAACTAGCAAGACAGTAGCAAAACCCCACCCTTTAGGAGAGAGGCTGCATAAAATCATAATAAGTTAACAGACACCCCCAAACACACCACCGGATGTGACTTTACCCACCAGAAAGAAAAGATTCAGCCTCATCAAACAGAACAGAGAAACCAGTCCCCTCAACCAAGAAGCCTATACAACCCATTGAAAACACCTTACCCACTGGGGTCAGACATCAAAAACAAAGGGAACTACGAAACTGCAGCCTCTGAAAAGGGGACCAAAAACACAGTAAGTTAAGCAAAATGAGAAGACAGAGAAACACACAGAAAATGAAGGAGCAAGGTAAAAGCCCACCTGACCAAATGAATGAAGAGGAAATAAGCAGACTACCTGAAAAAGAATTCAGAGTAATGACAGTAAAGATGATACAAAATCTTGGAAAGAGAACCGAGAAAATAGAAGAAATGTTAAACAAGAACTTAGAAGAACTAAAGAGCAAACAAACAGTGATGAACAACATAATAATTGAAATTAAAAGTTCTCTAGAAGGAATCAGTAGCAGATTAACTGTGGTAGAATAATGAATAAGTGATCTGGATGATAAAATAGTGGAAATAATTACCACAGAGCTGAATAAAGAAAAAAGAATGAAAAGAATTGAGAACAGTCTCAGAGACCTCTGAGACAACACTAAATGCATCAACATTCGAATTATATGGGTCTCAGAAGAAGAAGAGAAAAAGAAAGGGACTGAGAAAATATTTGAACAGATTATAGTTGAAAACTTCCCTAATATGGGAAAGGAAATAGTTAATCAAATTCAGGAAGCCCAGAGAGTCCCACACAGGATAAATCCAAAGAGAAACATGACAAGACACATATTAATCAAACTATCAAAAATTAAATACAAAGAAAAAATATTAAAAGCAACAAGGGAAAAGCAACAAATAACATACATGGGAATCCCATAAGGTTAAGAGCTGATCTTTCAACAGAAACTCTGCAAGCCATAAAGGAGTGGCAAGACATATTTAAAGTGATGAAAAGGAAAAACCTACAATCAAGACTACTCTACCCAGCAAAGATCTCATTAAGATTTGGTGGAAAAATTAAAAACTACAGAAAAGCAAAAGCTAAGAGAATTCAGCACTACCCTATCAGCTTTACAACAAATGCTAAAGGAACTTCTCTAGGAAAGAAACACAAGAGAAAGAAAAGACCTACAATAAGAGAAGGAAAAGACCTACAATAACAACCCCAAAACAATTAAGAAAATAGTACTAAGAACATACCTATCAATAACTACCTTAAATGTAAATGTATTAAATGCTTCAACCAAAAGACACAGACTGCCTAAATAAAAACAAGACTCATATATATGTTGTCTACAGGAGATGTAATTCAGACCTAGGTACACATACAGATGGGAAGTGAGGGGATGGAAAAAGATATTCCATGCAAATGGAAATCAAAAGAAACCTGGAATAGGAATTCTCATATCAGACAAAATAGACTTTAAAATAGTCTATTACAAGAGACAAGGAAGGACACTACATAATGATCAAGAGATCAATCCAAGAAGATGATATAAGAATTGTAAATATTTATGCACCCAACATAGGAGCATTTCAATACATAAGGAAAATGCTAACAGCTATAAAAGGGGAAATTGACAGTAACACAATCATAATAGGGGACTTAACACCCCACTTTCACCAATAGAGAGATAACCCCAAATGAGAATAAATAAGGAAACACAAGCTTTAATTGGTACATTAAACAAGATGGACTTAACTGATATTTATAGGATACTCCAACCAAAAACAGAATATATTCTCTTCTTAAGTGTTCATGGAATATTCTCCAGGAATGATTATATCTTGGGTCACAAGTCAAGCCTTGGTAAATTTAAGAAAATTGAAATTGTATCAAGTATATTTTCTGACCATAGTGCTATGAGACTAGATTTCAATTACAGGAAAAAATTTGTAAACCATACAAACACATGGAGGCTAAACAATACAATAATAAATAACTGAGAGATCACTGAAGAAATGAAAGAGGAAATAAAAAAAAATACCTAGAAACAAATGACAATGAAAACACAATGACCCAAAACCTATGGGAACAGTTCTAAAAGGGAAGTTTATAGTAATACAATCCTACTAAAGAAACGAGAATCATCTCAAATAAACAACCTAACTTCCAACTAAAGCAATTAGAGAAAGAAGAACAAACGTCCCCAAAGTTAGTAGAAGGAAAGAAATCATAAAGACCAGATCAGAAATAAATGAAAGAGAAATGAAGGAAACAATAGCAAAAATCAATAAAACTAAAAGATGGTTCTTTGGGAAGATAAACAAAATTGATAAACAATTCACCAGACTCATCAAGAAAAAAAGGAAGAAGACTCATATCAACAGAATTAGGAATGAAAAAGGAGAAGTCAAAACTAACACTGCAAAAATACAAAGGATCATGAGAGATTACTACAAGCAACTGTATGCCAATAAAAAGGACAACTTGGAAATGGACAAATTCTTACAAAAGAACAATCTTCCGAGACTGAACCAGGAAGAAATAGAAAATATGAACAGACCAATCACAAGCACTGAAATTGAAACTCTGATTAAAAATCTTCCACCAAACAAAAGCCCAGGACCAGATGGCTTCAGAGACAAATTCTATCAAACATTTAGAGAAGAGCTAACATATATGCTTCTCAAACTCTTCCAAAATAGTGCAGAAGGAGGAACACTCCCAACTCATTCAATAAGGCCACTATCACCTGATACCAAAACTAAACAAAGATGTCACAGAAAAAGAAAACTGCAGGCCAATATCACTGATGAATATAGATGTAAATATCCTCAACAAATTACTAGCAAACAGAATCCAACAGCACATTAAAAGGATCATACACCATGATTGAGTGGGTTTTATCCCAGGAAGGCAAGGATTCTTCAATATATGCAAATCAATGAATGTGATACACCATATTAACAAATTGAAGGACAAAAACAATATAATCATCTCAATAGATGCAGAAAAAGCTTTCAACAAAATTCAACACCCATTTATGATAGAAACTCTCAAGAAATTAGGCATAGAGGGAACTTACCACAACGTAATAAAGGACATATATGACAAACCCACAGCCAACATTGTTCTCAATGGTGAAAAATTGAAACCATTTCCTCTAAAATCAGAAATATTACAAGGTTGCCCACTATCACCACTATTATTCAATGTAGTTTTGAAACTTTTAGTCACAGCAATCAGAGAAGAAAAATAAATAAAATGTATCCAAATTGGAAAAGAATAAATAAAGCTGTCACTGTTTGCAGATGACATGATATTAAACATAGAGAATCCTAAAAATGCTACCAGAAAACTGTTAGAGCTAATCAATGAATTGGGTAAAATAGCAGGATACAAAATTAATGCACAGAAATCTCTTACATTCCCATACATTAATGATGAAAAAATCTGAAAGAGAAATTAAGGAAACACTCTCATTTACTATTGCAACAAAAAGAATACAATACCTAGAATAAACCTACCTAAGGAGACAAAAGACTTGTATGCAGAAAACTATGACACTGATGAAAGAAATTAAAAATGATACAAACAGATGGAGGAATATACCATGTTCTTGTATTGGAAGAATCAACATTGTGAAAAAGACTATACTACTCAAAGCAATCTACAGATTCAAGGCAATCTCTATCAGACTACCAATGGCATTTTTCACAGAACTAGAACAAAAATTTTGCAATTTGTATTGAAACACAAAAGACCCCGAATAGCTAAAGCAATCTTGAGAAAGATAAATGGAGCTGGAGGAATCAAACTATGACTTCAAACTATACTACAAAGCTACAGTAATCAAGACAGTATGGTACTGGAACAAAAACAGAAATATAGATCAGTGGAACAGGATAGAAAGTCCAGACATTAATCCTCACACATATGGTCACCTTATCTTTGGTAAAGGAGACAGGAATATACAATGGAGAAAAGACAGCCTCTTCAGTAAATGATGCTGGGAAAACTGGACAGCTACTTGTAAAAGAATGAAATTAGAACACTCCCTAACACCATACACAAAAACAAGCTCAAAATGGATTAAAGACCTAAATGTAAGGCCAGACATTATAAAACGCTTAGAAGAAAACATAAGCAGAACACTCTATGACGTAAATCATAACAAGATCCTTTCTGACCCACCTCCTAGAGAAATGGAAGAAAAACAAAAATAAACAAATGAGACCTAATGAAACTTAAAAGCTTTTGCATAGCAAAGGAAACCATAAACAAGTTGAAAAGTCAACCCTCAGAATGGGAAAAAATATTTGCAAATGAAGCAATTGACAAAGGATTAACCTCCAAATTATACAAGCAGCTCATGCAGCTCAATATCAAAAAAAAAAACAACAACCTAATCCAAAAATGGGCAGAAGACAGAAATAGCCATTTCTCCAAAGAAGATATGCAGATTGCCAGCAAACACATGAAAGGATGCTCAACATCAATAATCATTAGAGAAATGCAAATCAAAACTACAATGAGGTATCACCTCACACCAGTCAGAATGGCCATCATCAAAAAATCTACAAACAATAAATGCTGGAGAGGGTGTGGAGAAAAGGGAACCCTCTTGCACTGTTGGTGGGAATGTAAATTGATCCAGCTACTGTGGAGAACAGTATGGAGGTTCCTTTAAAAACTAAAAATAGAACTACCATACGACCCAGCAATCCCACTAATGGGCATAAACATTGAGAAAAAACATAATTCAAAAAGAATTATGTACCACATTGCTCATTGCACCTCTATTTACAATGGCCAAGACATGGTAGCAACCTAAGTGTCCATCAACATATGAATGGATAAAGAAGGTGTGGCACATATGTACAATGGAATATTACTCAGCCATAAAAAGAAAAGAAATTGAGTTATTTATAGTGAGGTGGATGGACCTAGAGACTGTCATACAGAGTGAAGTAAGTCAGAAAGAGAAAAACAAATACTGTATGCTAATATATATATATATATATATGGAATATAAAAAAAAGTGGTTTTTAAGAACCTAGGGCCAGGACTGGAGTAAAGACACAGACATAGAGAATCGACTTGAGGACATGGGGAGGGGGAAGTGTAAGCTGGGACAAAGTGTGAGAATGGCATGGACATATATTCACTACCAAATGTAAAATAGATAGCTAGTGGGAAGCAGCCACATAGCACAGGGATATCAGCTCAGTGCTTTGTGTCCACCTAGAGGGGTGGGATAGGGAGGTTGGGAGGGAGATGGATTCACTTTGTTTTACAGTAGAAACTAGCACACAATTGTGAAGCAATTATACTCCAATAACAATGTTAAAAATAAAATAAAATAAAATAAAATGATATTCCTTTCTATACTGCATTTCCTTTTCATAATGCACACCTCACTGGTACCCCTTGTTCAGTATTTGTATTCTCCACAATCATAATTCCATAGAGTGGAACCTATCTCCACCATATTACCCATACACATAGAACCCATTCAGGTGTATGGTTGATGCTTAGTAATTATTTGCTTGAATTATTGACGACAATATAACTATACCAATAAAAGAAGAGAGCTCCATTTACATATGCAAAGGTATCCATTGATGCATCCCTGAATCTTTAAATGAGACTGCAATAAAAAATAATATGTGTGAAAATACTTCAGACCATACAAGTCTCAGCATTGCAACTCCAGGTTTTGTCTCTAGTATGTTAGTTCTTATGAATTCTGAACCTTGATGAAATCTTTCCTTCTCATCCA